>NC_087164.1:26072422-26152422 GCF_035594125.1 Scylla paramamosain
TTGACTATATGTTGTGCAGTCGAGAAATCAAGCTGGCTAAGATTGCTAAGGTGAAGGAATGGACTATGAAAATTCGAGGTGGCGTAGCATCGCATAGTTTAGCTCATTCATTGACGGAAGAGGAGGGTAATGTTGACTATATGTTGTGCAGTCGAGAAATCAAGCTGGCTAAAATTGCTACGGTGAAGGAATGGACTATGAAAGTTCAAAGTGACGCAGCATCGGCAGAAAAGGAGGATAAGCCGCCATTATTTGCATTTCCAGTATATCCACATACCTTAAGCTCTCTTCATAAAGCAGAGAAACATTACTCTCTTCTTTTAAGACGTTCAATGTTGAAATACTTTACCAGCACACAACAACACAACAATGGAATCACTTTTATCATGGAGAGAGAGAGAGAGAGAGAGAGAGAGAGAGAGAGAGAGAGAGAGAGAGAGAGAGAGAGAGAGAGAGAGAGAGAGAGAGAGAGAGAGAGAGAGAGAGAGAGAGAGAGAGAGAGAGAGAGAGAGAGAGAGAGAGAAACCTTAAAATTACACATAAAAAAAACAACAACAACAGATGACAAGTATGAAATGAGACAGAGGGGAAAGAAAAGAGATTGGAGGAGGAGGAGGAGGAGGAGGAGGAGGAGGAGGAGGAGGAGGAGGAGGAGGAGGAGGAGGAGGAGGAGGAGGGTTAGAGGGATAAGGCGAAGACGAAAGTGCTGGGAAAGAGAAGAAGAAATAAGAGGAAGAGGAGGAGGAGGAGGATCAGAGGATAAGAACAAGAGGAAAGAGAGGAAGAAGAGGCGAAGGAAGTAAAAGAGGAGAAGGAAGAAAATTATCAATTGGGAGGAGGATCAGACGAGTTAAAAGCAAGAAGAACAAGAGGAAGGAGAGGGGGAGGAGGATGAGAAGAGGAGGAAGAGGAGATCTTGCAACACCCTTAGTGGATGCTGAGCGATGATGAAACTCAGTCATGAAACTCTTCCCGGGCCTCACTCCCCGCGACACGCCCCCATCCCTGATTACCATCCTCCGCTGCGGTGGACTGAGTGGCGGCAATCGGCGGGCTGCTGGGAGGAGGCGGTGTCCCCCGGCGCGGGAAGGGGAGCTGTCTACTATCTAATCTTCGTGGCCGCATCGCACCCACGCAGATAGATGGATGCTTTATTGACCACAAGTTACATGACAAAAGAAAATCGCTCATACTAAGGGCATTAAATAAAAAAAAAAAAAAAAAAATGAAAAGCATAATCGACATGAAAAGGGAACTGTACCCAAGTGACTCTCAGCCACACTCAGAGATTCGTTACGGTGATCATGTTAACTGAACCTTGAACTGACACATATTCAAATAACCTTTTACTTATCCATTACCGTGCCGTGTGTTACGTATACATGGCGCACCGTGGGTAGTGAGGGTCTAAACTCAGTAACATTTACGTAACGAGTCTAGCCTACTTGTTATTTCCAGTATTGTAAGTACTGGAAATCATTCGGATTTAAAAGTGAATCGTGTACATTTCAACGGTGGCAAATATGTAAGGTGATTCATAAGATTCCAGCGGCTCTTTTTTTTAGTATCGTAAGTAAACTCTAGACAACTCAAACTCACTTGAATTTCAAAAGTGACTCAAGTACATTTCAACGTTAAACAAATACGTAACTGAACTTTAATATTCCAGTGACTTTTCTTCTTAAGTCCTACACGTGAACTCCACAACACTCAAACTCAACTCAGATTTAAAACATTTCACCGCAAACAAAACACGTTATTGAACTTTTACCAGGCTAGTGACCTTCCTTGCTCTCAGCCTTAAGCCTCGCCAGAACCTTGCTTGCGGTACGATCAACACAGATTCTTCTTTTTTTTTCTTTTTTTCTTGTTGCGAAGGTTAAGGTCGCCAGGAATGAGAGGAAGAAGCCACCAGCCATCATGACCCTCCTGATGCCACGGGACCGCAACCTTGCCCGGGGACACACAGTGGAAGGTGACGCTCAGGTATTCGCAAATTGGTTCACAGTCCGCCGGTCCGCAGATCAGCGCTAAGATGGGAGGCGTTGCTCACTTTCCAAGGACCCGTGGAGGTAATTCCCCGTGATCAATTTATTTTTTTTGCACCAACACAACAACTGCCTTTCCCGAGAGATGCAGCGACGCCCACTCTGATCGCCGCAAGGTCGTCGCAATGTCACCGTACGACCCTCGCCGGCAGGACACGGGCTCATCATCATCTTGGTCTCAGCTCACCGCGACCAAGCACGAGCCACTCACTGAGGGAACACTTCTACCATGAATAACTTAACTTGACTTTTTTGTTGGCGGGAAAAGGGCTGAGGGAAGAGAAAGTGACAGGTGAGAAAAGTGAAAGGCGGGGAGAGTGATGTTTATAGCAGGCGTTTGATGCATTCCACAAGTGACAAAGGGAAAATAAAAGGAATTACGCTGCGCTATCAACTGCCTAACCTCCTTTGCATTCCTGATGGTGACGAAACCAGCCTCAGTGAATACAAAGTGATGAGAAGTAATGGCTAATGAATGATGAAAGCACTGCAATGAATAGGATCCTTTCATATCACTGCTAACTCCCTTTGCGTTCCTGATATTGACAAAACCAGGCTCGGTAAATGCTAACTAATCAGAAGTACCAGCAAGTGAACGATGATCTTAACAAAACACTAAGAAAAAAAGCAGTAAAATCAGAGTATTATTTGCCTCTGTATCACCAACTCCCTCTGTACTCCTGATATTAACAAAACCAGTTTCATTTAATAGAAAGTGGTAAGGAGCCGCTGGTGACTTCAACAAGCAATAAATTGGGGCAGTATCTCCCTTTGTATCAGTGCATTACAGAGGCATGTATGTTCTACTGTTACCACCACCACCACCACTACCACCTCCTCAGCTTTACACTGCTCCCACCGCCTTCATTGTCCTCCGCCTCAGCTTTGTCCGGTTTCCTTTGTGTCTTAATAGCACTTTCGTCCTAACCTAACTTAACTACGCGTCTCACATACACACACACACACACACACACACACACACACACACACACACACAGAGATAGGCAGATATTTCACTGACCACAGATAGAAGTCACATAATGCATTAGATAACCACATGTATACATTTACAAAGTATATATATGTTTACATAAGCAAAATATATGTGATTATAATATTTTTCGTCCGCAAAACTTCATACACTTGCTAGAAACACGCACACACACACACACACACACACACACACACACACACACACACACACACACACACACACACACACACACACACATTACGCAGTGGTAATAATCTCAACAATCATGGGAAAGTTGAATCACCTTCCAAAGTCACCCTCTCTCTCTCTCTCTCTCTCTCTCTCTCTCTCTCTCTCTCTCTCTCTCTCTCTCTCTCTCTCTCTCTCTCTCTCTCTCTCTCTCTCTCTCTCTCTCTCTCTCTCTCTCTCTCTCTCTCTCTCTCTCTCTCTCTCTCTCTCTGCGTCGCGGGAAAGCAGCCTTCTCTACCTGTGTTCAGTATCCTTAATTACGACCCCCAGGTGCTTGCTCGATAAAAAAAAAAAAAAAAAAAAAAAAAGCGCAGTTCCGTCAGTCTGGTAATGAGGCGTCAAATGTTAGCTCAGGTTTACGTATGCGCTGCTGCGGTCTCTCTCTCTCTCTATCTCTCTCTCTCTCTCTCTCTCTCTCTCTCTCTCTCTCTCTCTCTCTCTCTCTCTCTCTCTCTCTCTCTCTCTCTCTCCCTCCGCCGCCTGTAGACTTCCTCAGCTTCGTTCTCCTTTCCTTTCATCATACTCACTGCATCCCTTCTCTCTTCACTACCCGACTCCATCTTTCCTCACCCGGCTGTTAAATTTTTCATGCATTCTCATTAAACTCACTTTTTTTTTCTTTTCAAAAATGTCTCCTGCCTTATGTGGCGCGCTGTGTTACCTCCTCTCCCTCTCCCTCTCCCTCTCTCTTTCTCTCTTCGTCTTTCTGCCGTGCCTTTCTCCCTTCTTCCTGTGGTCTTCCCTCGCGGGTTGAGTGGCCCACGTCCTCTCCTTCATTACGACACGAGACACTTTCCTTCTTTACCTCATTCTGTCTCCCCACAAGCTCACCTAACACCTGCTCACTACCTGCCGGCGACGCGGAAGCTCGTTTGTCAGTCCTCCGCTAAATAGAGAACGCACAGACACCACTCGAGTATATGTAGTGGTATTTTAATCTGGTTCTTTCACTTGTTTCTTATGTGCCTCCAATACTTTATATACCAATACTCATTTCACCACTAGAGTAGCAGCAATAGTCATGATGGAAGGTAGGATTGCTAAGTGTAACAAAGTGCCTATATTCTTGCAGTATCAACTAATTTTCGTAGCCATGCGGTGCTCTGATCTGGTCTGTGGTCTTTTAATCTCTCTTTATGTGCCTCTTACACTTCACATCTAAGTTTAGTTTACCACTAGGGCCGCAGTAATAGCCATGATTAGAAAAAGTAGCGAAGCACCCACATTCTATCAGTTATATCTAGTTTCCTTATTAGTGCTCTGTTCAGCTCTAAGTTCTTCTAATTTCTCCATGTGCCTCCTAAATTTCACATCTTAGCTCATTTCTTCACTAGAGCAAGAGTAGCGGACTGGATACCTATATTCTTGCAGTAGTACCTATTTTTCGCAACCCCTCCATTTCTCTGTTTTGCTCTATGGCTTTTTAATCACTTTCTCTACCTCCTAAAATTCATACCTTCCTCACTTTTCCACTAGAGGAAGACTAGCAGACTGGGTACCTATATTCCTGAAATAGTACCTAGTTTTTGCAGCCTCTTCAGTCCCCATCCACTGGTCCGTGCTTGGCGTCTGAGGTTTGATACATACAACCAAGCCAGCCATCTGTTCATCCTGTCTTGTGGTTTGTCGATAAATGGGTGACTGGGGGAACCTGGGGAGCCTTAACTCTGATAACCCGGATGTCACAGTTAGAGTCTTCCGGTGCGACGGTTTCCAGACTCCAGGACACGAGAGAAACTTCATTATAAAGGCAACACTCAGCTTCTCAACCAGCCAAAACATTGCTCGTGTAATCACGCCATAAGATTTGCAGAATAAGTCAGTATGAAAGCAAATGCGGGCCACACACACACACAAAAAGTATTACTAATCTCTCTCTCTCTCTCTCTCTCTCTCTCTCTCTCTCTCTCTCTCTCTCTCTCTCTCTCTCTCTCTCTCTCTCTCTCTCTCTCTCTCTCTCTCTCTCTCTCTCTCTCTCTCTCTCTCTCTCTCTCTCTCTCTCTCTCTCTCTCTCTCTCTCTCTCTCTCTCTCTCTCTCAATCGATGATAGTAATTGATTAAAAAGAAAAAAAAAACTCACTCCGCTAAGACTACACCACCCTCCCAATCATGTCATGAAGATCGGTAATCGTATCGGACGAGCAGTCACCGTTCGTTTGCCTTGTTTGTCTTCCGGGTAGCATCGGCAAGTCCCCGCGCACAGTTGTAGGTAGGCCAAGATCCAACCAGACAAAAGACCAAGGCAGGTTTCTGGGAACAGCGTCTCTCACACTGACGCTGAACATCTACACACTATACACACAGAACGACATGGCGTTAAGATACAGCTACTAGTGAGACTTGACTGTGCTTGCAAATGGTAGAAATAAGAAAAATATTGAAAGAAATGTGGAAAGAGCTCACTTTAATTCATCTTTTCTCAAGTTGCTTTAAGTTAATACTATAGTTCCCCTTGACTGTATTTGCAATTGCTAACGTTTTCATTATTCTTACTTATAAAATCAACAACAAAAGACCAAAAGAAAAGTGAAAGGAACTCAATCTAATTAATCTTTCCCTAAGTTGCTTTTACTTTTCATTTTCTCGAGAGTGTTTGGATGACTTTCTGTAAATATTTAAGGATTATATGATTGCTCTCTCTCTCTCTCTCTCTCCCTCTTCTCACTGTATAATAAATAGACTTGGCTTTTTGGTGCGTCAGTGGAGGGAAGCGACGAGGCGATGAGGCGGCGAGGCGGCGGAGAAAAGCAGATGAGGGAGGTTCAGGTTACCCTTGGTGATGGTCAACAAGTTAAGGGCGAGGAAGGAAGGGGATATGCTTCAGCAGGGGACGAAAGAATGAAGGAGGGAAGGAAGGAAAGAAAGAAGGACGGGTAGTGGACGGCTGAACGATGTGGTTAAGAATGGAGGGAATATAGAAAGTGATAAATAAGGAAAGAAATGAAGGAATGGTTCAAGAAAATTAGGAAAATCAAGAAAATTAACGAATACGGAGGCAAGAGATGGAGGCGGGAGGAAGAAATATATTGATGAAAGAGGGAACAGGGAAAGAAGGTAAGAGAGAAATAAACGTAGTAGGCGAAATATGAAGGAGGAATAAGAGAAAAGAAAAGCATAAATGAAGGACCCAACGCATAGAGCAATATATGAAGGTGATAGAGAAAGAAGAATGAAATGAGAAAAAATAAACATGAAAAATCATCGACGAAACTAAGAAATCAAAACAGGAAAGCTAAAACACACAAATATATCAAGCAGCAATTAAGTCACTGCCTCAGGCACTCCACAAACACCATGACACCACTCTAACCATGCTACACGAGTTAGACTGTTAAGAGTATCACGCTTTGTTAAGTTTTCCTGCGGTTAATCAGTAGCTCACCACCTTCTGTACGTCACAAGCCAGTCCCGTCAGCGCCTCTGGGACCCCACATCCCTGGCCTCAAGCTCAACTCGGGCAAGGGCAGCGACTCCACCGTTATGTTGCCTCGAGTCTTGCAGCTCCGTGTATAGTTATGAAGACCCACTTGATCCCTCCATCGGATGTGCTTCAGTCAATTAATGGGTTAGATTAAGCAGTGTCATTTCCACAAGACCCCTCCAGCATTCCGCGAGGCGACAACTGGCGGCGGGAAGCTCTCGTCTTAACATTTTTGCTCGAGGGAGACGAGTTGTGAAGAGCTATCGTTTCACTCTCTCGTCTCATACGTGCTACATTAGTGCAGAGTCACTAGGGAGCTTCCAAAGGCCAAATTAATTTCTAGATGGGTTAGGTTAGGTTAGGTTGGTGTAAGTGAGTGAGTATGTTTCCTACAAGAACTGCCTCGTGTAAGGCTTCTTGCTTCTTGCAGCTTCCCCTGTGTTCCTGTGTGACTCTTGTTTACTATGCACTCCCATTACCTGCTCAGCTGAAGTGCAGCATGACATTCCTAGTCAGGGTGGCAATAAGAACATTTCTCTAACTACATTAATATTTTCAGAGCAAGAAGTGTTATTTTCTTCTTATTTACTATATACAAACATGGATTAATTTGTCAGCATTACTAAATTTGTGACTTTGGAATTATCTTGGCAATTATTTCTCACCGGTTTTGCTTTATATACGAGTATCATGGAATTAGAGTTTCCAGTTCAAAATTAAGTAATGGAGCATTTATAAAGCGGAAATGCAGAAGACACGTCATTTATAACACACGTGATTCGCCACGGATGGAGGTGATTATGCTGTCTTATACAATCAGATGATATAAAAGATTACACGCACCAGTTCATACCTTTTGTATAATACGGAGATATTATTCGCATTTCCCAAGCATGCATTGCAACATAAAAAGAGAAGGTTGTCAGATGAGGAACCGGAAACCACAGCATTTCTTCCCTTGCTTACTTTTAAATAGAAAACCTGCAACCGGCGGCCAACAGTACCTCAAAAATTATAAACAAGAGGAAGACAACCAGCTCCGCCGCGAGGGATCGAGTCATTGATACAGTGAAGTGACAGCGGAAACACTCCTGCCTCAGAGTGAGCCTTGGATTGGGGGGCTGACGTCTCGATGCGCGCCACCTGGGATGACAAACGCTGCTGTGCATATCCCAGTGAAGGACAGTGTGTGTGTGTGTGTGTGTGTGTGTGTAGGTGTGGATTTGTGTGTACGAGTATGTACGGGCGGGCCTGTTTCCTTACTTAAGACTGACACCCCTTCCTTTATAGCCAGAAGTGTCCTGAAGAAACAGATGAAGCTAAAGATTGTAAAAGAGAAGCAAGATTAAAGGTTGCGTAGTTTATCAGTGGAACGAATAAAAGTGTTAACCATTGCATGAGTGAAGCGGATACAGAGGAGTAAGGTGCATACAAAAAAATAAATAAATAAAGCTTTGCGTAGCGGGACTCGTGTGGTTTGTAAAGAGGAGCCATTAGGGAATCCAAATATATATTTTAGATAAATAAGTGTGTGTGTGTGTCAGAGAGAGAGAGAGAGAGAGAGAGAGAGAGAGAGACACACACACACACACACACACACACACACACACACACACACACACACACACACACACACACACACACACACACACACACGCAAAAAGGCAAAGGAACTAATGAAGAGCTGAAATACTTTGCACAGAATTCAGTGCTCAATATTTACGCTTTCCTGCCTTTGAACATTTGACTGCCTTGTAAAACTTAATGGCATGCAACATAAGCCTGAGAGAGAGAGAGAGAGAGAGAGAGAGAGAGAGAGAGAGAGAGAGAGAGAGAGAGAGAGAGAGAGAGAGAGAGAGAGAGAGAGAGAGAGAGAGAGAGAGAGAGAGAGAGAGAGAGAGAGAGAGGGGGGAAATGGAAAAAAAAGCTGAAAATAAAAAAAACGACGTGGGGGAAGAGAGATTTTTCAAGAGAATGACCTCGAGGTGTTTTTTTTTGGAATGGGGAGTTTTTATTCTTTTACTCTCTCTCTCTCTCTCTCTCTCTCTCTCTCTCTCTCTCTCTCTCTCTCTCTCTCTCTCTCTCTCTCTCTCTCTCTCTCTCTCTCTCTCTCTCTCTCTCTCTCTCTCTCTCTCTCTCTCTTGAGGCAGGAGTGACCTGCTCTGAATGCTAATGCCTCAAGTCTGAGAAAACAAAGAGTCTCTCTCTCTCTCTCTCTCTCTCTCTCTCTCTCTCTCTCTCTCTCTCTCTCTCTCTCTCTCTCTCTCTCTCTCTCTCTCTCTCTCTCTCTCTCTCTCTCTCCTCAGCTATTCTTTACGGTTTAGTGATGGAAGAAAGAAAATACGTAAGAGAGTACAGTTGGATAATTCGAGAAATTCTTCTTGGTCAGCGAAAATTTTGCCTGAAAGATGCGTTTACATTATTTATACCTTTCTCAGTTTCGTCTCCTCTCTGCTGAAGTGTGTGTGTGTGTGTGTGTGTGTGTGTGTGTGTGTGTGTGTGTGTGTGTGTGTGTGTGTGTGTGTGTGTGTGTTGGGGGGAGGGGGGATGTTTTTTAGAGTGCATAATACTTCAGGGCTTGTTTCCTTTGTTTTATGTCAGTTATTGCACATGTTGCTATGAAAAAAAAAGTCATAATCGTTAGGAAAGAGGTTACAATGTCTCAATGATATTCTTTCGGTTTGAGGTGCTCTCGTATATATTTCATCGCATATTTTTATTGTTTTTATTCAGTTATATAACAGGATTTTGTTGCTATGAAAAAAAAAAAATAGAATTAGGAAGGAAGTCACAATGTCTTAAGTCATATTCTATCAGCACATTTACCCTTCATCATTACAACTCTGATAATAGCCATGAAAAAACACACCAGCATTACAAAGAAAAAATAAATAAATAAATAAAAATAAAAACAAACAAATAAATAAATAAATTCACATTATAATCTTTTTTTCCAAGAAACATCTTTTATCACCACACTTTCCCTCTGATTTTAGCACATACTCCTACATCCACCATTACACCTCTCTCTTCCCTTCCCTTCCCGCCTCTCTTCCGTACACTGGCTAAAGCTTTATGGCCGTAAATCCCTTCTCGCGCGTACCAGATAATTACTTCTTCCTCAATTCCACTCACGGAGGTTTTCCCATAGGCCACCTCACTTCCTGCGGCGAGGTGCACGTGGAGAACAATCACTTCGGACAGGAGGCGATGTGTTCGGAAATGTGTATTGCAGGAGTCGGTGGTGCTGGCCTCTTTGCACCCAGACTCAACGGTGTTATAGTTTCCACACTTCAAAAGGAGTTGGCAAAGCAGTTACCATCCCTCAGTGGCGCTACAAACACCAGCTTCACCGCCGGCGCATCTCGCTTGTTACCGTGACCTTGAATGCGTCACGAGCAGCGCTGTGTGTTCCGAGGTGCAGGCAGAGCATCGATGCGGAAGAACATAAACGGTAACGACACTTATGGGATGCTTGCGACACGACACGAGGCGACGCGATTCTCCCCTGATGAATGAAACAACGCTATTCTGCTGAAATGCTCCAAATTGTGCCATCCGGCGGGTCTTGCGGACAGTTCGATGGATGCAAAATAAGCACTCCTTTCATGGCGCTGAACCGTAAATTATTTCCTTGGTTGCGTTAACGAAATAGTTGTGGTACGGGAAATGTGAAATAATTAGACGCTGGCTGGTTTCTGGATACGCCCTGGGCTTTGCAACAGCTTGGAGGCGCGGCACACAGGACTGGGGGCCGGGGAAGTCACGGGGAACCACGGGAACACATGCATTTAACAACCTCATTTCAAACGTCTACCCAAAGCAAAGGGGGAAGAAAACTAGAGCGACTAATCTGGAAAACCTCAATGTTTCTAACTGCCGTCACTGACAAGCAGCCGCAAGCCACTACCTTACTGACCTACCTCCCCCTCCCTTCCCTACATCCTTCCCTCGCCTTCCCTCCTTCCTTGCTCCCTGCGAAGCGCTCTGGAACGCACCACGCCCCCTCTTCCTTACGTCAGCCTCCCGCAACATACCGTTTCTGGTGAGACTTGCGGTAAAGATACACACGTTACAGGTTACTGCTTCCCTAGTGTGTGTGTGTGTGTGTGTGTGTGTGTGTGTGTGTGTGTGTGTGTGTGTGTGTGTGTGTGTGTGTGTGTGTGTGTGTGTGTGTGTGTGTGTGTGTGTGTGTGTGTGTGTGTGTGCGCGCGCGCGCGCACACACCAGTGAAATGGAGGAGATAAAACGGAATGCTTTACTCTCTCCCTCTCACTTCCTCTCTCTCCCAGTTTTCTCCTTCCCTGACTTTCAACTAAGGAACATATGCTTAATTATTCCAGCGTCGTTAGCGTGACGCTGCGAGTGTGCGTGGCGGGACGTAAGTAGCAGGGCAGGTGTTCCGGAGACTGTTCTGTGGAAGTAATGTTCTAGTCCGCTGCGTGGCGTCTAAATCATTTACCTCACAGTGGAATGGATGCGCCGATACATCCAATATCAACATAAGCGCAACCTTTTTCGAGGTTTTCTTAACTGCACAACTTCTTCAGAGATTTTCTTTGGTAATCTGTGAGTTCGGATACAAGAACACTGCACATGATCGAATCCGAAGCTTCCTACCACGCATGTCTTATTTGAAACACTTGTAGGGTAGAAAGAGTACTGCATAAGATCAAACCCGAAGCATCCTACCACTCATATCATATATAAAACTCTACTTTTCTTTTTACTCGGTAGAAAGAATACTGCACCGGATCGAAACAGAACCCTTCCACGCATGTCTTATTTTGAATCACTAGGTCGGTAGAAAAATACAGCACAAGTTCAAGCCAGAATCACCTACCACACACACTGGCTTGGTAGAAGGAAGATAGTGACAATATATTAAGCTAACGATATCCGTCACCACAAAAAACGTACTCCACAAATCAACACCGAAAAAAAAAAAAAGACATCTTCGTGCATCCGGACCGACGCCATTTAAGTTATTTACTCTAAAAGCCACTTTCCGTCGTCTATGTTTTTCGCATCTCACGCTAATGGTCGCCTTGGAAGCAGCGGCACTTGTAGGGCGGGAGGACCACCACCAGACTTCGCCTCCCACTCACCTCGCCTCCCTCTTTCTTCACGATGGCTTGCCCAGGTGGCCGCGCGGGGACGAGGCAGGGCAAGGCAGCCATTTGGTGAGGCGGTAATAACAGTTTCATGATGTTGCGCAGAACGAGAACCAGGCGCAGCTTTGCGTTTTATTTAAGGATGCCAATACTGACCGCACACCTACGCACGCACACACACATACACGCACACACGCACACGCACGCAAGCAATCACTCCACGCCCGTCACACGCCTTACTAATTTACAAGACTGATGAAGTAAACGCCTCTATCACTTGCACTAAAATAAAACACATTTCCTAACCTACCCTAAGCACAGTCCCATGGCGAATAAGTTCAGAGAGGCTAACACTACTAAACTCCAAACACGAGAAGACACTTGTGTAAAACCGTACCAGCTGACAATAATGACGAACTGAACCCTATCTTTTCCCACATTATTTTTTTTTGTTTTAACCCACCCTAAGCACACTCCCATGGCTTAAATTTGAAGTTCACGTAGTCTGACCCTACTGAGCCCGAAACACGAGGAGCCAGTTGGATAAAACCATACCAGCTGACAAGAATGATGAACTAAAACTACCTTCATTTCCGACATTTTTCTAACCACTCCCATGGCTTTTACGTTCACGAACTGTTACACTATTGAGCCCAAAACACGAGGAGCCAGTTGGATAGAACCGTACCCTGTTGGTTAATATCCTGAATGAGTGTGCAGGCAGGACCGAGATGGCAGCCACCGGAACACGATAACACAGGGTCGAGGTCACAAAAACCGGGCGCGCGAGTGTCGTGAGGTGCTCCCAGGTGGCCGGGCGCGCTGCCGACTCCCCACCGCCGCAGGGAGAGGAGCGTGTAGCGTCACTCGACCAGAAACTTGACCTTTCAAGGTTTACTGCCAAGGAGGAAGTGTGGGGAATGGGCCAGAGAGGAAGGAGGAAAATAGGGTGCGCTGTAGATTGTACAGGTAAATATGGAGTCTTAGTGAATATATGTATGGGTGTGTGAGAGAGAGAGAGAGAGAGAGAGAGAGAGAGAGAGAGAGAGAGAGAGAGAGAGAGAGAGAGAGAGAGAGAGAGAGAGAGAGAGACTAGCAGCAGGAGGCAAGGGACGCAGGAGTGTTATATATTCTAATAATCTGACGAACACGCACAACAAAACTTAACGAAAACAACGCCCAAACTTTACATAAGAACATAAAGAAGGAAGAAAAAGTAAAAATGAGAAAAAAAGCGCACCCAACATCCTTCACAGAAAACACCTCGACTCTCAGCATCCGAAGCCTTCACTAACCCAACGCAGCCTCAGTGGCTCGTGACTCTGCAGCTTCTTACTGAGAGCAGGAACATGAAGTAGACTAAACAGCTAACGGTTTGGAAATAAAACACACACAGACATACGCATACACAACCTCAAGTTAGCTTAAAACATAGATATAACCTATGACCTTTAAACCCAGGTACCTATACAAACTCAGACTGAAAATAAAAGAAATGACACGTATATAAGCAAATACAACCAACGTTGGCTGGCAGAGAGGCGAAGCAATTCCTTAGTGACGCGTCCCCCGTGATTAATAGATACCCGAGGGCGCATGGCAGAAGATCTAACGGGGTCGCGAACGCAGCGTCCAAGACACATGAGGCAGGAGGCACGTTGATGGCAGCTCACTCAAGCCAGGCATCCGAGTCATGACTGCTGTAATATGCCAGCAACGAGCGACGAGCGGCTCAGTGTGGTTGTGGAAGAGGTCCTTCTAAGCGCTAATTGTCATTGTGCGTCCTTTTTCATGTCGAGTGGCTCTGGACTGCGAGTGTGCGGGCGGGAAGGAATAACAGGCGGTGGTGGGTCCGGAGCTCTCGCAGTCTCACAGCCTCGCAGTCATCTCGTATATTGAGGGAGGGATGGGAGGCGGAAATGGTTCGCGGTAAGAATGAGAGAGATAGGCGGATTCTGCGACGCTAAGAGAGGAGAGGAGAGGAGAGAGAGAGGGTTGGCTTACGCTTACGAGCTAGATGCGGCATTAAAACCAGAGTGGTAATGACATGATATGAAGGAAAAGAGCACCCCACGTAATGGTCTTGGGAGATGATGCGAGGCGGTGATGACTGGTGGTGGTGGTGGTGGTGGTGGTGGTGGTGGTGGTGGTGGTTGTGATAATAGTAATGATAATGAAGAGAATGATGGTGGTGATAATAATAATGATAAAGAAAGGGTGACTAAATGGAACACATGAAAATTATAAAAGAATAAAAAATCACGCTGGTTCATTAAGAAATTGTTTACTTGCTTAAGGAGGAGGAGGAGGAGAAGGCGAAAGAGGCAGAGGAAGAAGAGGAAGAGGAGGAGGATTATGAAGCGAACAGCAACAGACTTTTAGATCCTTGCACTTTTTTTGGAAGGGCTAATCCTTACTGACTCTTGGGTGATGAGATGGGGTACTACAGCGGAAGGTTCTTTTCCACCAACCAGTCCCTCCACCTGGTGTAGGCACGGAAACAGTTGGGAGGAGGAAAAAGAGGAGGAGGAGGAAGAGGAAAAGGAGGAAAAAAATATGAAAGAAGAAAATGGATACGAAGTAGTAGGAGGAGGAGGAGGAGGAGGAGGAGGAGGAGGAGGAGGAGGAGGAGGAGGAGGAGGAGGAGGGAAAGAAAGAAAAATACGAAAGAGAAGAAAATGGATAGGTAGGAGTAGAAAAGGAGAAGGAGAAGGAGGAGGAGGAGAAAGACACGAAGGAGAAGGAGAAGGAAAAAGAGAAGGACGAAGAAGATGAGGAGGAGGAGAAGGAAAAGAAGAGGAAGGAACAGGACAAGAAGAACCAGAATGGTAAGGAGAAGGAGGAGGAGGAGGAGGAGGAGGAGGAGGAGGAGGAGGAGGAGGAGGAGGAGGAGGAGGAGGAGATCAACAGTTACATTAAATAAAAACAAGAAGAAACTCAACCCACAAGTAAGAGTAATCAAGGTGTACAGTGCTTCAATAAAAAAATAGAATAAAAAAATAAAATAAAAAAAAATCACCCCATACGAAGATAAAAAAAAATAAATAAATAAATAAATAAAACACCGGATAAAGCGGAGTGGCGGAAGACGACTGTTGGCAGAGGCGGCGTCGGAGGAGGCGAAGGCGGTGGCGGCGGGAGCACAGCGGGGAGGAAGCGAGAGGAACAGGCAAGATATTTACAGAGCGAAGGCCATTGTCGATCAGGCAGAAGCGGTAATTGTAGGAGGGTCAAATGGTTACGAATTCCTGCGGTGTGTGTGTGTGTGTGTGTGTGTGTGTGTGTGTGTGTGTGTGTGTGTGTGTGTGTGTGTGTGTGTGTGTGTGTGTGTGTGTGTGTGTGTGTGGTGGCGTCCCCTCTCTTTCTCTCTCTCCCTCTCTCTCTCTCTCTCTCTCTCTCTCTCTCTCTCTCTCTCTCTCTCTCTCTCTCTCAGGGTTACATGATGAGACAATACGCATGATGATAATAATGATGATGATGATGATGCGAGGAAAACTTGATTGAGATGATAATGGTAATGGATGGGAAGATGTCAAAAGGTTTAGGAGTTTACGAGTATTTCCAAGTGGAGAGAGAGAGAGAGAGAGAGAGAGAGAGAGAGAGAATGAATGACGATAATGAAGATGCTTTTTCCAGAAGTTAATTAGTAACGCCTCTGCTTTTATTACATTTTATCATCAACGGTGCGAGTATTGTCATTATAACGGAGGAAAACAAGAGTAAGATCATGAAAACAATAACAAGAACATGCACAAACTCACCTGGTACATAAGGGAAGCCACGTGGCAGTCTGTACAAAACACGCCTACTCCAACCTGTCAACCCCAGTCATAAAATCAATCAGCTCTTATAAACCTTCCTATTGACTACACAACTTCCAACTACCCAACTGAACCTACCCTGCTGGCAACACTACACCCATAACACTCACTCCTCAGCATTGATCACTTACCACATGTCAGCAACTCTCCCTCTTATTAATGCTATTACTGTACTTCCGTCCGCACCTCACCTCTCCCTATTTGGATCGCCATAATCATCACCAGTGTGTTTTGCAAGCCTCGTGTGGTGGAGCGATTTGCGATTCGTGATCCTTGTAGCGGTTGCGGTCTCCCTTCACTGGCTCCGTTTAGAAGTAGAGGAAAGGAGGGAGGGAGGGAGGGAGGGAGGGAGGGAGGGAGCCAAGGGGGGAAGAGAGAGGGAGGGAGGGAGAGAGAGAGAGGGAGAGAGAGAGGCGGCTACAATAACATTACATTCGCAGTTTAGCTTCACTGTCATTTACTCGTCCTGATCTTTCCTCTCTCCTTCCTCTGAGTCTGTCGCGCGTTAGTGGCAACTTCCGCTCGCGTCTTCACCTCAGCAAGCTGTATCACGTGACGCGTCAATTTTGCCATCAGATAATAATGAGAAAGAATAACGTTTCTCTTTCTTTCTCTCTCTCTCTCTCTCTCTCTCTCTCTCTCTCTCTCTCTCTCTCTCTCTCTCTCTCTCTCTCTCTCTCTCTCTCTTGCAAACATCACCACTCCTCCTCTCCACTTATTACCTCCCTTCCTTCCTTCCTTCTATTTCTTCTTCTTCTTTATCTTCATTCACTTCCTCCTCCTCCTTCAGGTCTCTCTCATTCCTTTCACTCTTTCTCTCTCTCCTTTTCTTTCACCTTCTTCCCTTTTTCTATGTAACAAAGACCCCAGTTTTCTTTGCTTTTACGACGGCGATCAAAGCGGGTCAAGATATCAAGTGCCTTTCTCTCTCTCTCTCTCTCTCTCTCTCTCTCTCTCTCTCTCTCTCTCTCTCTCTCTCTCTCTCTCTCTCTCTCTCTCTCTCTCTCTCAGCATTTTCTGGGTTTTCTTGCGATCTCTCCTTGCTAATCACAACGGTATCTCTCTCTCTCTCTCTCTCTCTCTCTCTCTCTCTCTCTCTCTCTCTCTCTCTCTCTCTCTCTCTCTCTCTCTCTCTCTCTCTCTCTCTCCCCTGACGTACTCCTGTCTCTTTTTACATCCTGTGGCACACTGACAGCTTGGCAATGTGCTTATTTTTCTCTCCCTTTTCCTCCTCCTCCTCCTCCTCTTCGTCGTCCTCCGCCTCTTCCTTATACCTTCCCACTTTCTCCTACACTCCTGCCTCTTCCTATCTTCACCACACTTCCCCTTACGGTAAGGCTGAGCGAGGGAGGGAGTGAGTGACAGACAAGCACTGGATATAACAAGTAAACTCTGCAGGATGATGTGGCAGGATTATCTCAAGTGACAGAAGTGCATTGTCACCACACACACACACACACACACACACACACACACACACACACACACACACACACACACACACACACACACACACCCTCCCCTGCCACACCTGCGCTAACACACGAGCCATAACCAGCAGCTGCCTGTGGTTGGCTGCAAGCTGAGCGAGTGTCCACACCTGCTCAACAGTAAGAACCTGACCAACTGCAGCTACTAAATGTACTCTTGTGTGTGTATCTCTCTCTCTCTCTCTCTCTCTCTCTCTCTCTCTCTCTCTCTCTCTCTCTCTCTCTCTCTCTCTCTCTCTCTCTCTCTCTCTCTCTCTCTCTCTCTCTCTCTCTCTCTCTCGGCGTTGCAGTTCAGGATGAGACTGTGGAGAACAGAGACAAAATTAACGTTGTAATGAAAAAAAATAGAGTGGTTTTAATGGAGAATTGAGCAGAAAGAGAGAGAGAGAGAGAGAGAGAGAGAGAGAGAGAGAGAGAGAGAGAGAGAGAGAGAGAGAGAGAGAGAGAGAGAATACTCGTACAAAGGCATGCGCCGCGCCCCAGGTGTTGGCTAACAGAGAGAGAGAGAGAGAGAGAGAGAGAGAGAGAGAGAGAGAGAGAGAGAGAGAGAGAGAGAGAGAGAGAGAGAGAGAGAGAGAGAGAGAGAGAGAGAGAGAGAGAGAGAGAGAGAGAGAGAGAGAGAGAGAGAGAGAGAGAGAGAGAGAGAGAGGTATCCGTAATGTTGTTTACTTCCGGACCCACACCTGCCTCCCCCCCATTTCTCTCCCTCCTCCCCATTCCTTACCTCCCCCTCTCTCCTTCTCGTCCATTCTTTTCCTTCCCACGTGCCTTCTCCGTTTCCTCCCCCTCCTCCTTTGCTTCCTTGTTCCTTTTTCCTCTTCCTCTTTGCCTCTGAGGGGTCTTCTTTATCAATTCCGTTTGTTTCTGTTCACTCTGGTTATCAGTTTCTTTTCTCTTCCATTCTCTTTCTTCTACTCCTTTTTTTCCGCAGTGTATTTAATGTTTTTTTTTTGTTCGTTTTTCTGCCTACCCTTCGTTGTTCTAGTCTTGCTTGGCCTCCGTGAACCTTCTCTCCCTTCGTGCCTCATCTGCCTTCACAGACTATTCGGCTTAATCTGGCTGTCTTCCCTCCCTCACAGTGTCCTCCTCCCACCTGCTCTTTGTCCTTAAACTTTATCGCCTTCCCCTCGTCCTCGCGTCTCGCATGTCAGCACCTGCACTTCATAAACAAGAGGTAACGCGGTATTGCTTTTAGCCGCTGTAAGAATGCGCCGCTCCTTGTCATATGCATACGCGGGAACACAAAGGCATTGGTAGTTATCCACTAATCCGGTCCAGGCTATTACAGGGGCTCAGGATAATGGAGAGAGACAAGAGGTATCCCAACATTGCTGATTAGGCAGCCGGCCACGGTGCGTCCTTGAGGTGGACAAAGGTTATCGGCGTGGCCAAATTGTTTCTGGTGTGGCTCCACCCTTGTGTGTGTGTGTGTGTGTGTGTGTGTGTGTGTGTGTGTGTGTGTGTGTGTGTGTGAGTGTGTGTGTGTGTGTGTGTGTGTGTGTGTGTGTGTGTGTGTGTGTGTGTGTGTGTGACGGGCGAGAGAGAGAAAGAGAAAGAGAGAGAGAGAGAGAGAGAGAGAGAGAGAGAGAGAGAGAGAGAGAGAGAGAGAGAGAGAGAGAGAGAGAGAGAGAGAGAGAGAGAGAGAGAGAATATGTGTGTGTGTGTGTGTGTGTGTTTGTGTGCGTCACTGTCTGTATCTGCATAGCGCGAGGATACATCACGCGGGATAAGGTTGTCACCATTAGCATAAATGAAGTTGGATTGCCTTCCTTCCCCGCCCGTCTGTCTTTCCTCTAATTCCCTTCCTTCTTTCACTAATGGAGTATTAAAGAATTATACACGAAGCGAAATTAAATGCGAGATTTTTTTTTTTTTTCACTGGTTTGCTTTTTTGCTTCTTACATTCTGAAAAAGTGTGAGGCTGCCATTACAATCATAAATAAATTAGAGATAAACAGTAAGTAAGCATAATGCATAAACTAAAAAAAAGCCTGGCACTATTTTAAACAATGTAGAATAATGTATAGTAATAATTATTCCTTACAATTCTCACTCCGATTTTTTCGCCTGACAGCAACATAATGTTTTATCTCTACCTGATTTATATCTTGCTTTTATCTGTTTGCTTTATAGCCGTGTATCAAGGCTGCTTCACGCGCCGAGACTACCTAAGCTGCGGGAGGGAGGTGCGACGCGCCTCACCTCTGACCCTGGCGATACACTGAGCAACAAACACAAGCATGATTCATTCTCTAAAAGGTCCACTGCTTGGTGCCATCTTTATTCAGTCCCTGAGAGAAATAGCGATGGATTAAGAACTTGCGTTGTGGTGTACAATATAATTTAGAGTCTACGAGGAGTTATATGGGTGGAAACACTGACGGTCGAAGAAGATACTAACCTTGTAGTGCACCTCCGGGAAACCAGGTCCTTGATTCAGCCTGAGTTTCCATGTGACTTACGAACTCAGTGTACAATATGATTTTGATTCTATGAGGAGAAAAAACGGCAAGAAAAGCACACTGTCGATGGAGATAATACCTAAGCTTTGTCTAACACCTCACGAAAACAAGCCATCGGTTCTGCATGACCGTGACTCAGGAAGGTTAAGTAGCTTTGTGGAGCTGAAAGTGTGCTGTGCAGCGGCGCGGCGGCGTGGAGGGTGTGGCGACGAAGCGACCCGCTGAACCTTGATTTTTGGGTCACTCCTGAAGGCGTGACGTTTGTGTGAGCAGAGGCCTAACAGGAGAGATGTGCCAGGGGCGGTGCGCTCACCAGGGAGACGACGGTAAGAGCTGGAGCTTTTCTCTGTGGGATTTCTCTATAGCCTTCTTAGGGCACGCCAGCGAAGACCTTCTTTCTTTGAACTGTGGGCGGACTTTTGTGTTCAGCTTTTCACATGGAGGCGACGTAAATAGATTAGTGTCAAGTGTTATCGTGCTGGCCAGCGCGGGTCTTCGTGCCGCGGTGAACGCAACTAATGGGGCGAGTTTCTCAGAGGAATTGATCTTGTAGCTAGTATTAATATCCATGCAGCTTATCACTTGAATCTTCCATCTCTCTCTCTCTCTCTCTCTCTCTCTCTCTCTCTCTCTCTCTCTCTCTCTCTCTCTCTCTCTCTCTCTCTCTCTCTAAAGATAAAGACATCTTGATAGACTGGAAGAGGTTTAAAAATGTATACTTTAATTGCCTCACTGAATGATTGACTTGCTCACTCTTAGGTGTGTTAGTATGTAGGCAGATAGATAAGTAGATACACAGATAGACAGACAGGCACAAATAGTGATAGACAAACCGACTGATCCAGACTGATAAGAGATCATGAGATAGATAGGCAGAGACGGACGGATAGATGCAGATGTATAAGGCCAGTCAAACAAATAAGAGGCCCATTAGTCTGGCGGCGCAGGCATTTAGCAGACGGGATAGTAATGAGCGCCGAATAAGGAACCGTTCGCTGCCCCGCCCAGATGAAAACCATGGGTGCTTTTTTGTGTGCCTAGTCGCCGGGACCCCTTGGTGCGTATCCTAATTGTGGGATTAGCACAGTTATCTTTTTTAATCTAGGCACACGTGTCTCTCTCAGCTAAACGGGTGTAGTCGATGGCCTTGAGGGCATGATGGATCTCCTCCCTCTTGCCTTAGACGCTGAAAGGATCCGAAGAACTAGTCATAACGTGAGATGTTGAAGGATTTTCATTTGTCCCCGTTGATAATCGTTGGTGAGAAAAACTTGTCATAATGTGAGATGTACGAATATAAGAACTATTGTTAATACCTTCGTTGGTAATCATTGGTGCGAAGAACTGGTCATAAGTTGAAACGAAGCAGAATTTTCGTGTGTCTCCGCTGATGAGGTCCGGTGTGAGTTGATGTAAAGCAGGTGTGCCACTTTATAATTGCCATCTCTAGGAAGAAAAAGAACGCTGATTTCTTCATTCATTAGTTTTCTTGTAAGTGATAGTAGTCAAGGGCAATAGAAAAGGAAAAAAAAAATGACCATTGAAGTGCGAGCCCCAACGGAGAATTGCCTCAAAGGAATATCAAAAAATCTAACAAGATGTGTCTTGCGGAGTCACCACCAACACCAATACTAAAAATAACCAGAATCTTTGCACTCATGTGTTTCTTTAATAATCATGTCTGCTGAGGGGTTGGAAAAATAACATATTTACAAGGCATACATGTCCATGAAAATAAAAACAAAAATAAGTAGTGATTTTAAGAAGTAATAATAACATTAGCAACATAATTAAAGTTAATGGAATCTGCACCTACTTTCTCTCATAATTATGTTTGATGAAGTTCGCAAAAAAAATAAATAAATAAATAAAATATATATATATATATATATATATATATATATATATATATATATATATATATATATATATATATATATATATATATATATATATATATATATATATACGTAATAAAATTCCCACAAATAAAAAAAAAATAAAAATTTATCATAATAACAAGAGTAATAAAGTTACACGTAACTTTCTTCATGGAAAGTCTTCATATTTCAACAAGCTAACTCTATTAAAAAATTCCAAGAATAAAAAAAAAAAGAAAAAAGAAAAGACCTTCCGAGAACTTTTCGAAACACAAATAAAGAACAAACTTTATACACATTTCTTTTTTTTTTAAACTTCCTATCAAAACATGTCAAGAAGAAAACAGATACGCTTTAAAATCACCAAAAAGAACAGCCTTACATTTCAAGCATTGGTATTTAGGTAAACCTGACTGACTTCTTGTTCTGTTTGCCTACTGACTTCTTGCTCTAACTCTTTAACTGCTATTTTGGCTCATCTCTCCCCAGTCACTAGCCACTCTACGACACTTCTTGTTCTACAGCCACCTCCAAATATTATACCGATTAGAAACTGCAAAATCTATTCTTTTTCGTGTGAATTGTTGCTTATCGCGTGAAAGATTCAAAGAGCAACTCCCACACTGGTCACCACAGGACGCCCGTCACTCCAGAATATTCAGAAGAAGGCAAAGGCTGAGATAAATTATTCGCATCCCTTCCTTTAATAATTCCTACGTCGAACCAATCAGGATTCGCAACTGGCAACACCTTAATGCATTTACATGAATACAAACATCGCAAAATAGAGCGATGCACGAATATAAAAAGTTGAATCCTCAGCATTAATATGAGTTTTTTCACTTTTTTTTTTTATTTATATATTTACAATTTTTACGAGTAACAACTTTGTGCATTTACATACATACAAAGAACACAAATTAGAACGACGCATGAATAAAAAAAAAGTTGACATTCTTAGTATTAATATGAAATCTTTTTTTCCTCTCTTATTTACCTAATTATTTACTTAGCGTGGCTGCCCTCCCCCTGCGTCTGGAGAGCGGGTACCAGACGCCAGCCAGCCGAGAGTCGCGCCTCACAGCCTGGCCTGAGACCAAACCTTCACATTAAGGAGCGGGGAGAATCTATCGCCTTTACCCCTTAGCTATCCACTGATCAGGTGCACGTGAAGACGGTGGTGGACGCTGAGGAATGATGGATGCTAGATTATGACCAAGCCATATAAGTATGAGTGTTTTGGGTGAAAGGGAAGGGATATTTTGGTTCTTATGGGGAAAGGAGATGAGATTCTTAATATATACCGAGCTGAGAAGAAAGTGAAAACCTCGACTTTATTTTGATGATTACCTAAGAAAATCATAGTATAAGGTAATGAAAATGCAAAAAAAAAAAAAAATAAATAAAACAACATTAGTAACAGATAATTATATAACCACCGGAAAGTTTTCCTCCACGAGGGGGTAGGGAAGTCACGGTCACGCTAAACTCTCGCGCCACAAGAGACAGTCACCCTCTTTCCTGCGTCCCGGCGAACATTCCCACCACATGGCCGCCCCGGGCTACGCGGCGGCAGCTGGTGGTGGCGCTGGTGGTGGTGGCGGTAGCCTCCACAACCGCCGCGCCGCCCAAAGTACAGCACCACACTGCACCATGCCATCAAAACGTTATCACGTATACCGCAGGACAAAACGGAGGTATATTTCATGCGACACCGGTTAGTCATTAAGTATTCTTACGTTTTTTTAGAAAGAAAACACAATCTCTCTCTCTCTCTCTCTCTCTCTCTCTCTCTCTCTCTCTCTCTCTCTCTCTCCCCCTCCCTGGCAGCCGGGAAGGTGTGACCGCACGTGGAATGCACGGTCAGTTCACCTCGCTGTTTTCCTTTCTGATTGTGGGAAGTGGAACGTCCTCCAGAGAAACAGTGGCGGTGGCTGCCTGGCTGGAGGTGACTGGGTCGGGGCTGGCGGGGCGGAGCTGGCGGGGTGGGGTGGGGTTGGTCGAGGTGCTCCGTGAATGTAAAAGATGGGTGGTGGGGATTTTGAATAAAGTTGAAAGATGGAAAGTTAAGACCAAAGGCAGGAAAGAATAGCTGGTTTTAAAAATGCAGTAGAATAAAGGGGAAGACACACACACACACAAACACACACACAGAAACTACCTTCCCCCAACACACACATACACACACAAACACACACACTATTCCGAATATAAAACTGCAAATTCAAAGCCAATTTCCCTTTTCTTTCCGTCTATCAGTCTGTATCTCTCTCTCTCTCTCTCTCTCCTCTCTCTCTCTCTCTCTCTCTCTCTCTCTCTCTCTCTCTCTCTCTCTCTCTCTCTCTCTCTCTCTCTCTCTCTCTCTCTCTCTCTCTCTCCATGCAGTATAATTTCACTTCCCTCACTCGCCAAATCACCGTAAAGTCACTTATGGTCCATCGCTGTTCACTAAATCAAGAAACAAACACTGGCGATACAGCAGGTAAATTCAGACTAGCTAATCAACCTGTCTACCTGTCCACCCACCTGTCCACTCGCTTATCTACCTTCAAGAGGACGTAGTAATGGCGTTTAACATTCCCAAGTAATTCCTGGCAAGTCTGAGTTGAAGGGGGCAGTCATTACTATGCTAGACGTCACACACAGGTGATTACAACGAAGCTACCGACCCACCACGCCCACCCACTTAGCTTACCCACCTACCTGCCTACCTACCTTACCCACCTGGTCTTACCTGCCCCCTTGTATTTTTGGCCCATCCTGCCTCTCGCGTCCTTCCTCCCTCCCTCCTCTCGGTCCACGCTTTACTTTCCCTCTCGATTACTGACGGTTATGCTGTCAGTCTCCGTAATAAGCTTGTCACTGTTCCGTAATCGTGTGCTATCAGATTATGTCCCCCGATACAATGCACGATGCTATCTTAATCTTTTATATCCGACGTCATTCCTGCCTCACTCAATCACTCGCTCACTCTCTGTTGACTTGCACAGAGGTATGTTTGTCTCCTAATCGCATGGTGCCAATGTTTCCTTCGGGTGAAAAATGTATTAATGAGCTGAAGCGCGTGAGTTGTTAGAAATGATGGAGGATGCTGTTGTCATCAGCTTTAATTAACGTATAGGCTTGTGTTGCTGTTTTCGCAGGTCATAGAGGAGAAAAGTCAGGGTTTTTGTGTCTTTTTTTTTATAAATATTAAAGATGAAGAATTCTTGTTTAATTATCGTGTGTTAAAGTGTGTGTGTGTGTGTGTGTGTGTGTGTGTGTGTGTGTGTGTGTGTGTGTGTGTGTGTGTGTGTGTGTGTGTGTGTGTGTGTGTGTGTGTGTGTGTTCTTTGATTCTATACTACGTTTTCCATAATAATATCAATAAATAAATATATAAACAAATAATCGCGAAAAATACATATAACTATAAAACTACATCTGACAAAAAGACAACCACACACTTACGGGAGCCGGCGCAGTGGCAGGAAAGACTGGACAGATGAAGAGAAGCATCCAGCAAGGAAGCGTGGGCGGGCGTGAGGGTGTGCTGGACTGTGTGTGTGTGGGGCCCAAGCACGCCCGCGTCAGGTGGTCAGCGTCACCCTGCCTCGTCCTAACCTGTTGAAACACACACCAAACCCATTTTATCGCCTGGTAATTGTCATGCAAGCCTTCCCTAATCCCGACACCACAAACAATTTGCATACTCTTGACATGTCTAAAAATCTTGTTCAAAATTCCGGGAACTAAACTAGATTAACTAAATTTCAAGCTCTTATTTGTTCACTACAGCATCTGAGGAGAGAATACGAGGCGGAGTGGTGAGTTCATTTGCCACGTGGAGATACACGGTAGCTTGTCTTGTTATGTATAAGCGACAAAATCGTAGCTTAAGGAGGCGAAAGACGTAACGAAGTAAGCCTTATGGACTCTTAATCACCCCGTTACTTGCCTACACTTTTCTGCTTTTCTGTCCCAAGAGACTCGAGGGAATGACGTGTTAAAATGTTCCTGCTGATCCTCACACTTTTTGAATATGCTAGATTGACTATTATTAAAATCATGCCACGATATATCGCTTTACTATTAACATACAAGATCATGTTTCCTATAACCAGTCTGAAGTTTGCACAAGGCTGACTAAGTGCATGACATATTGAAATCTTTCCTCCTGGTTCACATACAGCAACATCATGCATATATTTTCCTTCCTATTTGTTGCCCTTGGCCAAAACCTCTCACAGAGAGAGAGAGAGAGAGAGAGAGAGAGAGAGAGAGAAACTATAAACTACCTATTACGGTTCATTTTACCCTAGGAGACTAAGAAGTTTGTTTACAAGTCTGAAAGTTCGCACACTGTAAGACATCAACATCTTTACACTTCCACGATTAGATGAGAAAGGTGTGTGGAAGAATACTGAAGTTTCATAATCTGTGTTAATGAAATCCGTTATGAGAAAGACAGTAATTCATCAGTAATTCCATCTTTCATACTGTTATCACATTACATCACATTACAGTACATTAATGCACGAGTTACGTAACGGCTGAGGAAACCGTTACATTTACATAATCACCACTGCGCAGTTACGTTCGTGGTGTGGCTGTCATGGTGGTGATGGTGTTGATGTGGTGCCGGTGATGGGGTTTTGGATGAGGGGTAGAGAAATGATGGTGTTTGGTGATGAGGGGAGAGATGTGGTGGTTCTGTGGGTATGGGTAGTGAAGGTAAGGGACTGTAGTGATTGGTGATAGGGGATGGGGACTTAATAGGGTGTGATGGGAGGCTAATGGGTGATGATTGGTGTGATGGAGTGTAATCAGTGAGTCAGTGAAGGGGAATGGGTATAGAAAGTAATGGGTGGTGATGGGATGGAAAGGAATCGTGAACACACACACACACACACACACACACACACACACACACACACACACACACACACACACACACACACACACACACACACACACACACACACACACTGCACTATTTCTATTATACAAATTATCTGAGACTTGGTAGTATACTAATTAATACTCACAGTTTACAATATTTGGGGTTCATTGTTCAGAGTAGTAATAGTGGTGGTAGTGATGGTGGTGGCGGTGGTGTTGGTGGTGGTCTACCATTATCATTACTACTACTACTACTACTGCTATCACTATTATCACCATCATCACCATCATAACAATTACATCACATCACCACAATCATTATCAATATCAAAAGCAAAAATTACATTTAATCATAACCACGAACCTACGTACATACAAGTAATTCCCTACGTTAGAAAGTGAGTCTCTGTCTGTCTGGCTGATGGTGAGGTTGAGGTGAGAGACAAACACACACACACACACACACACACACACACACACACACACACACGGGTGGGATAGTGAAAGTCTACGTGTACATGGTTCTCTGTCACCTCTCCACCATCCGGCGCCCCTTTGACCTCTATCACCCTCGCACGACCCGCCAAGACTCCTACTCAGACTCCCCTTAGTTGCCTGGTACGCGCCTCAGGCCACGACCAGAGAAAGTGTTGCCTTATCATCGTAAATAAAATGACGAGTGGATGAATTTTTCCTTAATTTAACCCGGAAGGAGACGCCGACACTTCAATGTTTTTGGCGCTGCTGTTGTTGTTGTTGTTGTTGTTTTGCTGTGTGTTGTTGTTGCTGTTTGTGTGGAGGGATGGGGTGAAAGTGTTGGAGGCTTGGGAAGTGATAGGTGGGTAGGTAGGTGGGTGAGTGGGTAGGTGTACACACACACACACATATACACACACACCCGGGCTGTTTGAATATACGAGTGTGTGTCTGCCAATAGATGCTCAAGAGATGCGACGAGAGGGTAAAAAAGAATACAAGAAAAACAAGGATGCGCCGTCAATGGAAGTGTGATGACATTCCAAACTAAGGAGAAAAGTAACGTAATAAAAATAACAGAATATGACTGTTTGTATTGAAATCGTTTCTCTGTTTTTCTTCATGTAAAGGGATTAAGAGTCTCTTGACACTTATTAATAACAAACTTAATATTGATAATGATGATGATGATGTGTGTGTGTGTGTGTGTGTGTGTGTGTGTGTGTGTGTGTGTGTGTGTGTGTGTGTGTGTGTGTGTGGGTGGGATGGGTGGCGGCGTGCATACCGCTGGCAGAGACGCAGACAGAATAATGGAAAAAGAAATCAATGACAACAATATTTCCTGTCTTCTGTCATCATAATTACATAATACACCACGCGGCGCTAAATTAGTCCCGCTCATTTTCTTCCGGAAATAACTTCACACAATTTATCATTTTTTCCCCGTGTGTGTGGAGTCGTTGCCGCGCCGCTCCCTCCTGTGACATTGGCGGAGATGCAAAGCTGGCGAACTCAAGACTCCTCAAATATATACAATCCCTTTCTGACTATACCCTTTAGGGAGAGGTACCTTCAGCGGACATTTTTCTTTTTTTTTGCCTTTTTTATGACTTACATGACAAAAAAATCATTACCAAACAACTAACGTGAGTGGAGAGCGTATCAAATAACATCTTCCTCGATACATCTCCTACGGAATGTATATATTCAACACAGCACACGAGACACACACACACATACACACACACACTGACAACCTAAAATGAACTACCAAAAAAAGGAATCATCGTACGGTGACCTCACGGCGACTGTAAAAATTCACATAAACCTCCTGCCCAGCGGAGGATATCATGAGGGTTATAGCCAAGCCGCTTCTTTTCGAGGGTGTGGAGGGGGCGAGAGCAGCCACCGAGTGTGTAGGGAGGAGAGGCGGCGAGGTGACAGTGTGATGAGGGACTGAGGGACTGAGGCCATGCTGGGATAGACAGGGAGAGTGGTAAGGGTGAGAGGAATGTGTGGGGATGTTTGTGTGTGTTAGTGATGTGTATAGATGTTTGTTCTATGATTTTTAATAATTTTCTTTTTCTACGTGTCATTGATTCTTCTGCTCCTCTTATCGCTACTACTACTACTACTACTACTACAACTACTAGTACTATTCCCAGCACTACTTTCACTCTCCGTACCATCTTTACAACACCAATCTGCGTGTTTCCATGAATGCAGGTGAAATTACATAGGCAATCACTTTCCCCGCACCACCACGATCCCTCGCCACAGTTTCCCTCGCCACACGACACGGCACGACCCTCGCCACCACACGCACCACACCGCCTCGCCACAACTACCATAAACACCGCCTTTCTCACAACTCTCCGCCAACCAATAGATCAACGTAGCCCAAAACACCATGTCACTTTCCTGCGTACATGACGGCGTTCGAAAATAGCAAGATGAAGGTTGAAATTTTATCGTTCGGAGATCTACGTACAGAAGGGAAACTTTCAAAACCTGGAGATTTTTTCCCGAAGGTTGGTATTATCTAAGGTAAAATCTGCTCGCGTTTTCAAATCAATACTATGCAGAAACGGTACAGTGATAAACAGGAACTCTGAGAAACTGGACCGAAGTTATGAAGATTGAATTTAAAGGAATGAGATTAGAGTTAGTAGATAGAAACCCTGAAAAAAAAAAAAAATCAGTTACGGAAGAAGATCGCGGGAAAGAGAGTGAGGTGGAGAGATGCAACTGCTATAGAATTGCAAAGGATGAGATTCTAAGAGGAAGACGCAAGGGACAAGCAACTGAAGAGACTCGTACATGGCGCTAATCCCTGAAAGGTGAGAAAGAAGTTGAGAAATGAAAGAGGAGGGAGGAGGGCTAGGAGAAAAAAAGCTTAGAGGAAAGACATACGATATAAGAGTTAGGTGGGATGAAATCTAAGTTTGTAGGCAGGAGTTGAGAGGCAGAAGGAGAAAGAGGTTGGAGGCAAGAGGAAGGGGGAGACAGGAAGAAGTTTGGAGACAGGCTTTGCTCAGAAGTGTGACGCGTTGACGGAATGCAGCTTGGTGAGTATAGATATTACGGCACTGATTCTATCTGACGGAGGATGATTTGACGGTCGAGAAGAAGTACGAGACATCCTGCATTACGTAACGTTGCCATTTCCCTGAATTGCCTTTACCCTCTACACTTTCTCCGCTTGCAGAAGGGAGGAAACTGACTGGGTGAGCCAATGCATAGCAACACGTTTAACAATGGAATTTATAGCACAATTATTTGCATTCATTTAATAAACCTTTACTGGGGGCGCCGCATTATAATCAGTCTCTCTAGCCAGTGTCATACTATTGATTGATTGAGTTAATGATGCCACAGCAAAGGGACCACAAAACGCTACACGTCGAAATATCAAACGGCAAACACTGGTAAGAAGATAGGGCGCAAACTTAGAATAATATTTAAATTATGCAATACAAGTCAGATAGACGTATGTGATAAGTCGTGTAATGCCTGCCGTGGTTAGAAGGCATCCAATCTGAGCCGATGGTGGATTTGCCAAGATGATTCTCAATTTGGGGAATACTGACAACTTTCAACTTCCATGTAAAGTTCTTAGGACGATTCCCGGAACATGTAGACAGTACTTGAAGCGTTCTATCACAAGCAAATCATTCTCCAGTGTTATTTTGAGGTAAATATATGAAATCCAGAGGGAAATAGTCCCCATTTATCTTATATTTATTTGCAATTCTAACTTTACCTGAACTGCATTATGGGAAAAGTTTTGATTGTCTTCTTTAAAAAGTAAACATATCATTATTACGTTTATTGTGACTAATATTCTATTGCTACAGTTATCATACCACCAATACAGTGTCAGACTATATATTTATATTCAGCATCACCTTATATACTATTTACCTTATAAATGTCGCTATTCTTTACGTAATATAACAAGGTTGAGGTGAAAAATCTTCAGGGTAAGTAATCGAGACAGAACAAGAAACAATGGATTAACAGTTGATAAAAATATTGTGGAAGTTAACGTAGTACCCCATTGAAATCCCCAGCGGGCGTCCATTCTCTATGAGCGCCACGCTGCAGGGGTAACTAAGTTCGATTATCTAGCTCTACCTCAAGGCCACGCTTCTGTGGTGGGATTCCGCTGGGCGATAACTGCGCGTATTTCAACATTATCGTCAATATTTATGTGGGTTTCTTTACGTAAACTACAAAACAACGGTGAGATATAAGCATTCTAACTGTTCAAAGTGGGGAACCTTACTGCACATCGGGTACTCAAGTATTCTTTTCTTTCATTGTGGATTATTCTCTATGTTTCGTCCTTCCATGTGCACAGGTCATGAAATTATAGGGAGGATGAAAGCCCATGAATTAACATCGAGGATAAAAACACTATACAAGTAACAATGCATGAAGGCAACACTACATCCTGTCTTCTCCATCTGCCTCCTCTTCCTCCTCGTACCTCACGCATGCTGATGTCTTTCCACCTCTCTCTCTTCTCTCTCTTCTCTCCCTCGCTCCATGCCATCCTCCTCCTCCTCTCCCTCCGCCTCCCCACTCTTTCCCCCCTCCCAGTCTCCCGCCCCGCCCCACAAGGCAGCGCGGTTCAAGGGTGCTCGCTCCTCCTTGTTTGTTTCAGTGTTTTGTAACGTCAGCTGCGCCACAACATCCGCTTTCATTTTTGGGGGAGTTAGATATTCTTTTTTGTGTGTGTGGGAGGGTGGGGGGTGTATGTGTGCCTTTTGGTTTATTCTATCGTAAAATATACTTGTTTTTTTTTTTATTTACTTTTTATCTATTTTTCTTTCTCGCTGTTCCGTTTTAATATTTACCAGGAGCGCGTTTATCATGAACCGAGAGTTTTATTAAATTTCTTCTCCCTCGTTCGCTACTGGTGGTGGTGGTGGTAGTGGTGGTGGCTTCCTTGACTTTACCCTCGCGTCTCTCCTCTTTCCCCCTTTCGTCTCCCTTCCTTCCTTCTCCTCACTGTCTTTATGGTATCTTGCACCTCCACTTTATTCACCTCACCTTTCTCCACTTTAAACATTCTTCATTTACGCTTGACCTCTCTCTCTCTCTCTCTCTCTCTCTCTCTCTCTCTCTCTCTCTCTCTCTCTCTCTCTCTCTCTGCCCACCAATAAATGTGACTAACACTCAGCCCTCCGTGTCACTCTGGTGAGAAGACAATCATATTAATGAATTGGGCAGATAGATGAGAAGTGGCTATTTACCCATGCCGGAATAGAGAGAGAGAGAGAGAGAGAGAGAGAGAGAGAGAGAGAGAGAGAGAGAGAGAGAGAGAGAGAGAGAGAGAGAGAGAGAGAGAGAGAGAGAGAGAGAGAGAAGGAAAGGAGCAATTTCGTAATAACTTCCGGGTTGTGTTCTTGCTCATTCTTCTCTTACTCACTCGACTGATACCCTGCCCGAGTGAGGTGTTCGGTACAGAATCACCACGTGAATCATTCCATACGGGAAAAGGGAATGCAGATTCTGATAGAACAATATCAATATGTAATATCTATGTTTGTCAAATATAGGAAGCTTCTAACATAGACAACTACACTGGAAACAGCAATTCATCACACACACACACACACACACATATCATTATCATCATCGTTGCGCCACGCTGTTGAAACCATACTGCTGAAATTGATGTATAATGATGAATGAAGGCTTGAAAGGCTACGAAATCACCGCCTCCCTGTCTCTCAACACTTCGGGGAAATCGTATCGCAATGAGTTACCAGGCAAGATGGGCATAGTTTCATGTGTCCCCTTCCAGGAAGCACCCTCAGATTGCCACACTCACTGAACAATGATGGTTCCTGCCACGTGACTGTCTGGGAAGCTTGCCAATTCGAAATGGAATCAAAATACCTTAGACCACTCGGTGTTAGAGGCTAAGTATCTCACATCATTTAGGGTTGTAGCTAAAATATCTTACACCATTTTAAATCAAAACTGAAATATCTCAGCTTACTTGAAATTAGGGCCGAAATGCATTAGGTTACTTCAAATTAAAAGTTAAATACCCTTACACTAGAGCCAAAATAGTTAGTTCGTTATTCGCATATCTATTCATCCAAGACCAATTTAGTTATTCGTGTATCTATTTAAGCAAGACCATTCCGAGTTTTGTTCGCATTTCCGCTTAAAAAAAAAAAAAAAAGTTTAAATTAAATATTAAAAAAATGGCTACTCTGTCCTATATAGTTCAGTCCACTTTACTCTGGCCATTTCGTGAGTTGCTGTTTGGTAATTGACAATAGTGGTCACTAAAACCTGTGAGCCGTCCTTGCGTCACAACATTCCGGCCCAACAAAAGCCTGGGTGACGAGCTGCAGTGTTCCTGTCTCCGCCACTGACTGCTGGGAACACGGACTGCACCCAATGATACAAAGACATGCAACCCCGGGCAATAATGCGGCACAATAAAGAAACGAAGTGCGCAGTTAACAAGAACGACAGCAACGAAGAGGACGAGAACTGAATCGATTCCTGGCAGCTGCGAATGAGAAAGAATGCAGAAAATATATATGAACAGAAGTGGTAGCAAATTTGAGAACTTCTGTGTTAGGAAAGACTACTTAAGTAAGATGTGTTTTCATTTCGACAAGCAATACCAGACTATTTTCTTTGCTTGGCTCGCTTTCTGTTCATTTCTGCTTTTGCTAAAAAAAAAAAAAGTGTTAATTTAATTTGCTTCGCTTTGTTTGAATGTGTTTTCAATGCAAACCATCTTCGTATTCAGTTATTTTCTCCTATATCTAATTATTCCATACTTCGCGTAATTCCATTTGTTTATCGAGATTCATCTGTCACTCGTGCTGTCCTGAAAAATAATCGGTCTCATCAGGTATTCGGTTAGATCCTACCGAGGTTACTGAAACGTGTTCCTCATATTTTCACAACTTGGGACCTTTCTTATCTACCCTAGACAGTTACGGCTAAACGAGAAATCCACATTTAACACATTCCCAGGAGTAATGTCAGTTCTTATCGCAGCCAATTACTCCTCACCCTCGCCTCGGTACCTGATTTTGTGACAAGCACCATTCACCGCCTCTTAGACATTAACGGGGCATTGACTGGACTCTTACCCATGACGTGAAATAAAAGAAATGTTATGTTTTTCTTTCATACGATCGCAACTTTTTTTTATGCAAGACGGGACTCTGATTAAGGGTTACAAAAAGGTTATAAAAATGCCCATATAAGGTGCCAGTCCCTAAAGTTATCAAAAGTTTGAGGGTAAGTGTCTTAAACCCTCACTCTTTAAAGGTCAAAGGCAGAAGGGAATACAACAGTAGGGAATTGTGATGTAATGAACAAAACGATTATATCAAACATTTTCTTTCAGCACACACACACACAAAATAAAGAAACACAAACGATTCCAAAGATTCCTCTGATTATCTGAAGCCAAAATCTGCGGAGGCGGTCAAGATAGTGAGCTGGATTATACTCGTAGCAGCATCGAAACACACTCTCGTCTGCTCAGTCACTATCTTAAAAGCTATCACGAGTCACGCCACCGCAGTTAGGGAAAAGGCGCCGCTAGGAACACCTCAGGAATACCCCGCGTCAGTCCCTCATCCGCCTCCCTCTGCCTCTTAAGTCTTCCACGTCCCCACGCACCTTTCGTAAAACATCCTCCGTCTTGCCCTACTTACTCCCTTAGCCCTCAGGTCCTACTCTTGCTCTAATCTATGCTATCTATCTACCGCTTTGTAACAGAGGACACTGCTCTTCCTCCTGCTCCTCCTCCTCCTCCTCCTCCTACCACTACTACTACTACTACTTTTACTACCACCACCACCACTACCATAAATTTCACCTGAAGTAAACAAATAATCATTACAAGGGTCGGGAAATGGAGAAAGTGACCTTTATTTAGACAGTAAAAAATAATACTAGAGCCTCGTAAACATTTCTACTACTACTACTGCTACTACTACTACTACTACTACTACAGCCATCCCTACTACAAATAATACCTCAGACAAAAACAAAAAAAAACAAAAAACACGTGAACCTCCAGATACATCAACAGATCGCTGACACTCACTGACAACAGCTGCTGCCGACTCAATGATCGCTACACATAATTCCTGCCGCGCCCTTCCCCGCCTCTCCCTCCCCGCAGCGTCTTGTAGAGGGGTGGAGGGCGAGGGCGTGGCGAGGCCTTCACTTGTTCAGCCCTGTATCTCCTCTATCACGCCCTATTGCTGTTGTCAGACATAAGCAAAGCCAACCATATACTCTGAATTATAACAAGAATATTTCTACTCGTGTGTGTGTGTGTGTGTGTGTGTGTGTGTGTGTGTGTGTGTGTGTGTGTGTGTGTGTGTGTGTGTGTGTGTGTGTGTGTGTGTTTCTGTACGTTTATCTTTTTTTATTTTATTAGTGGTTCATCATCTTCTTCTTCTTCTTCTTTTCCTTCTCCTCCTCCTCCTCCTCCTCCTCCTCTTTTTCCTCTCCCTTTTCTTCCTCCTCTATTTCGTGTTCTATTTTTTGTTCTTTTCTTCATATCCCTTTGGAATTTTAAGAAGGGTATTTATATTCATGTGTTTCTGCACCACTTTCATCTTGTTCTCTCTCTTTTCCCCCTCCTCCTTCTCCTCCTCCTCTTATTTCGGGACTTATCGCGGACTAAGAATCAAGGGTCATGAGAGGTGGTGGTGGTGGTGGTGGTAGCGAAGGTGATGGTGGTGGTGGCGCCCGCCTTGACAACAACAAGAGCGTATTCGAAACTTTAACGTGGGCGCATTTGTCGAGTTGGCGTCTATACCCTTAACACTCCTCGCCTGAATGACCTCAGTTAAGTGGATCAGGTGGCATTGTGCTGCGGTGTCCTCCTCTGCATCCTCTACTCCCCGCATTGCTCTGGGGGCGAAGAATTGAATTTGGGGAGAGGCGAAACAGTGGAAGAGAAAAACTAGAGGGTCGAGGTGGTGGATGTAGCGGCGATATAGTGATGGTGATGGTGATGGTGGGCGACCGTGACCCTGCACCCTCTGCCAGCCGGTCCTGGAATGTTCCTCGACATGAGTTGCGAAGGAGACGAGGGGAGAGGAATGTGATGGTGCTTCATTGTTTGCATATAGATAGACGCCGCGTTGGGTCCCCTCGCACACAAACACACCTATTTTGCCATCAAATTTTCCGTGGAGTTCTTTAATAATTACTCCTCACGTCGCTCTTTCATGTAACTCTACAAAAACCCCAAGAACGGGATTGCTGTCGTGTATACTATGGTGCAGCCCCGCTATCTCGCAAGCCCCGGCGTGAATGACTAAAGTCACTGCCTTAACTAATTGCCTTTCAGCCCAGCTAGGACGGACGCTAGCTTCCCTCTCGAGCAATAGCACGCTGGAAGGGTTGCTACACCGTCTTAACTATAAGGAAGTTACACAATGCCACCGCGGTCAATAGGTGTGTCGACTCCTCTATCTTCTCTCACTCCTCACCTGTGACCTTGTACCCCGCATCCCACCCACACCCCTTACACGTGCATTACTCCCATCACATTTTAGTCCCCGCCCTCTCGTCCTCCCCGGCCCAGCGTTTGTGAGGCGCAGGAGGAAGGAAAGAGACGCAGCGAGGATCAAGTGTTTACAAGGATGACTCTTAATTTCGTGCAATTCAGTGAAACGGCAAATGTATTTTTTTCATTTTTGCCGGGCGTGTTTATATAACTGGCAGGGGAAAGAAAAAAATAGTTAAGCACCTTGAATGAGCACGAGTCAACACACACACACACACACACACACACACACACACACACACACACACACACACACACACACACACACACACACACACACTTACGCACACGGAGCAACACCAACGCCGACCTTCGCTCCCCGAGTTGCCGAGCCCTGCCTTTTCCAGTGAATCAATATGATCCACAGCATCTCATCCTTGTCCTCATCCTCATCCTCTTCCTCTTCCTCTTCCTCCTCTCCTGCTGTCCCGTAAATATTACTGACAATGGCTCAAAATAATGAAAGGGTCCTTTGTGCTTCCACCAACACCACCACCACCAAGCCAGACAAAAATAGGGAAGAGAAAACCCACAAACACACACTCACATACTCAGTCACACTCACACGCACACACACACACACACACACACACACAGGCGTACCAACTCACTGTCAACTATTTACATGAACACAACCGGATGCCAGGCCAGCTATGTAGGAACCCGCACCACCCAACCCCGCCCAGACCCGCCCAGATGTCGTGACCCGCTCAGACTCGCCTATCCCACCGCCTCGCCGCCCGCCGTCCTGCCACCTGCCTCCGCCCCTCAGAGCCCCGCCAGCCACACCGCACCACGCCTTTCGGAGGTCATAGGCATACATTACAGGATGCCCACGAGGGTCATTCGGAGAGAAAGGTTTGGTATCGTGCCAGCTGGATGGAGGGACTACGCGTTTGAAGTTCACAATGGTTCAGTGTGTTTGCTATTTCTGTGAGAGTATTAGTGGTACTGCTACTACTACTACTACTACTACTTCACTACCACCACCACCACCAACGCTCCTACTACCACTTCTACAACCACCAGTGCTAACACCACTAACAAACACAGCAAGCAACCATATAACCATAATTGCTCCCACACACAAAAAAAAAAAAATGTCCTGGTGGAATCAAAGTTTACTCTCTCACCTAAAGACTGTAGATAGAGGGTTCGAATCTCCAGCCAAGCGTGGAGCACTGGGCGGGTCTCCTTTCACACCAAAGCCACGGCTATTCCTCTCACGTTTACGTCCGCGTTTGCGTATTGAAGCAGAAGCGAGGAATTGAAATGAACAGCTGTGACCTAGAAGAACGCCGGGACTGTGTGTGTGTGTGTGTGTGTGTGTGTGTGTGTGTGTGTGTGTGTGTGTGTGTGTGTGTGTGTGTGTGTGTGTGTGTGTGGTTTTGATGACTAAAGAACATGCAGGACTTGTCTGATGTTGGTTTCTATTATACTCGTAAGTGGAACTGTATAAAGGGATGTGTGATTTAAATGTTTGTTGTGGTTGTTGTTGTTGTTATTTGTTAGTTATTATCATTATCTTCCTTTTTCATTGCTTATGTTACTGGTAATTCTCATACTACTACCACTACTACTACTACTACTACTACTACTACTACTATTACAACTACTACTATTACAACTACTACTACTACTACTACTACTACTACTACTACTACTACTACCACAACCACCACCATCACCACCACCGTCATTTCCTCATTAACATACATACTGAATGCAATATTTCTCTCTCTTTCCAGGTAAGTACTGCAGTAGCTGGCGTGCTGTCTGTCAGTGGCTGAAGAGTGAGGGAATGTCACGTCTGCTTCATCAAGAGACTAATCAGGTGCGTAACACACACACAGTCATGTGAATAACAAACACCAGGGGATTTAAAGGTCGTATTCTCAAAAGTTCCAGCATCTTATCTTGACATCTCGACTAAAACAAGCTCTAGTGGAAATTAATGTTTTTTTTTTCGAGAATTTTAGTGATCTGGTGAGAGTTTGATAAGAATTCTTCAACAATACTTGAAAAAAAAAACAGCCATGGAAACCCGTCTACTAATTTATGTGGTCTTGGAAAAATAATTTTGGTAAAGCATTTCAAAATACGAGTCATAAAAAGTCTCATTTAGATGAAACTCAAAACCTTCACTCCTGAACTCTGTTCGACTCTCTACACAGCATCTGGGATCAACAAAAACTGTGGATAAGGGAGGAGGAGGAGGAGGAGGAGGAGGAGGAGGAGGAGGAGGAGGAGGAAGTGTAGAGAGGGAGAGAGGAACAGGTATAAGAAGTGAGGGAGGTAGCGAGGCACCAACCTACGTCTGGCAGCCCCGCGAGGTCAGCCCCACAGGAAGCACCACCCACACCACCAGTATTTTGTGATAATTACTGTTTTCTACGCGACCCTCGCCTCGCCCAGCGGTGCCGTGATCTGTCATCGGCGGGGCCAGATATGATGATGATAGTGGTGGCGGTGGTGACGACATTAATGTATAGTTTCAGCCTTGAACATGTGTTACTTACCAGGTTTTTTTTTTTTTTCATGAGCGCTTAGCCATTCAGAGCAAGCGCGGAGGGCCTTAACCTTCCCTTGACTTACGCCGCATCGGAATTAATGAAGACGTTGGGTGTTAGATGTGTTGCAGCCTCACTGTGGACATGTACTAGTGTTAAAGAAGGATAACTATCTGTTTTCACCCGTATTTCAACGGGGATGAATTACAGTCTATAGTGATGATTATTTCGCTTTACGCTTGTTATTCACACACATCTCCCGACTCCATCTTGAAGTGTACTGAGGTCAAAGAGGGTGAATACGAGAAAATCACCATGACATGCATCAAATGGTGTATAATTGGTCATTAGCAACGTGATCCTACTAACTAGCGAAGTAATCGAGTATGTTTGTCTCCAAGAAGAAGCGTTTCGGAAAAGACTGTCATAGATCCTTTTTAAATCTGTCTCATTTACTTTGTCTTCTGTTCAGTTGCCTCTGTCTGGTGTAGGTTGATTCCTCAGAGCAAGTCCACGTGAAGTCACTTGACTGGTTACAAAACTAAGGAACTGAAGTGATGAGTTGGTGTGGCTGGTTGATATCCGCCTCACCCCGCGGCGCCAGGTGGGGGGAGGAAGCTGCTGTTTCTGTCCAGAACCGACGTGCAAGTTGTGCATTCAAGTCACTGCGAGGGTGGATGAGGCTGCTGGGCGTGTCCCCGTGCACCGCCTACCAGCAGCTGGTGGCCGTGCACAGAATTCATTTCCGAATACTAGCTATACCACTACTACCACTCTCTGCATTCTTACGTGGTAAAAGAAACTTATGAGAAATAATTCCATCTGCCTTGATTTTCTCCAGGCGTCATTATTGCCACAGCAGAATAGGAAATAAAGTGACACCGCCTCCCAGGTACCCAGAACCCAGAGGTCGGGCGCTACACGCTGGTCTTTTAAAACCCTCCTCGGGGTAGGTTGGCCCCAGTGTTACTTGAGCCTTGGTTGTGGGAGGTTACGCTCCCCGTTTTCTGCGGTGCTGATACACGTGGTAGTGATGGAATGGGGTGACTTACGTTCAGCGGAAAGTGTTCTCGCCACTACAGGAATACCATCAGTCTCTGAGCGGGAGGATAAAGATAAAACATTGCAGCCCACGGATGGCTACAACAGGAGGAGGCCGCCGAGGCTGTGGTGCGGGAGTCACGAGATGAGAAAATGCACTCTGAGGGAAGTAATATTTATCGTCTCAACATTATTTGCTGGTGAAGGAAAATGACACCTTTGGGAGCAACCCGCACTGCACACTCAAAGAAAAGCCGAAATAACCGCGCTTGTTCCACCTCAGTGAGTGTACAGAGGATGCGCTCTCGGCCCCTCTGACTCTTTAGCTGCGTTCCGGGCGCCGACTGTCGTAAGCGTCTGTCTTAACAATACCTTGAATGTTCCTTCAGTGTTTCGTCTCAGTGTCTACAAAAAAATAAATAAATAAATAAATAAATAAATAAATAAATAAATAAAAAGCAGACCAAAGGAATATTTCTGCGTAAATACGAGAAATACTATAAGCGATGCGGGACTCGAGCGTGGCAGCTTTACAACACATCCCGTGCAGCATTGGTGACGAGGGCGGCGATGAAAGGCAATCCTGGCTAATGGAATACTCGCTGATGGAGTCTATACGTTAAAAGTAAAAATGCCTGTCGAGTGTTCTGTGCCGAGCGAATAAACTAAACGTGCTTCATAGCAAACTAGTCGCTGCTTTTCTACCTCTCTTCACTCAACCGATTTTTTTTTTCTTTCCCTCCAGTTCAGTTGAGTTCCCATCCAGTGAGGAGGTGATGCATACTAAACCGGGGCGTGTGAAACCAATAATGTATGCAGAGGATCAATGAGTTGCCAAGTTTTCTTCCTTTGACGTCTGTTTATTTGCCAAGGAGGACTATGTGGGAGGTGCTGAGTTGGCAAAGACGTGCACGGCTAAGGAAATAAAAGTCTACGAGCATTCAGAGCCCCGCCAAGTAGTGCGCAATGGCGGTGGGAAAGGCGGATGCAGCTTCTTTGGGTGGCGAGGAAGGCGGGGTGTCGGTGCGCCCAGAGTGTAAAGTTGTCTCAAGGGGAAGGTTTTTACGATGCTGTGAAATGCACGCTTGGAAGGAGGGCTGGCCGGAGGTTGTGTGTGTGTGTGTGTGTGTGTGTGTGTGTGTGTGTGTGTGTGTGTGTGTGTGTGTGTGTGTGTGTGTGTGTGTGTGTGTGTGTGTGTGTGTGTGGCCCGCTAAGTGGTTCATGATGATTTCGGAAACGTTAATGGTGAAAGAAGGAGACTTAAATAAGGGGAATTGCTGTCATCACTACTACTACTACTACTGCTACTACTACTTGAAACGATAAAGTCACCACCCCCCATCACTCTCACCACCAATAAGAATAACATCAACAACAATAATAATTTAATTTCGCCTGGAGGTATAGGGCGGTTAAATAACAAACACACATTACTCTCATTGCCGGACTGCCTCGATGAGATTCAATTTGACCCTGGTAAAACTTCTATAAGGAATCTCATCCAATACTGGTGTGTTTCTGTAACGAGGATTGAGAAATTCACGCAGGACAAGGAAATTTCGAGAAAGGGAGAACAAAGCGACATTACAGTGACAACCGTTCAAAGGGAAACGAAGTAGACTTTAGAAAAAAAAATATATCAAGAGAATCTCAGCACACCTTTGTCTGAGAACTCATTACAACTTCACTGAACTAAAACACTACACTAGAAATACGTCATTATGTCCTGACACGAACTATTTACCTGATCTTATAACGTCTCCACCTTCAACGTAATTCCAACCATCCTAACACGCCGCTAACACACAAACACAATGCATCAAGCCGCATCATCAATCTGAGGAGAATCATCTTGCAACACCTTAACGCGCCCACACTCACGGGAAGAAATATGAGAGAGAGAGAGAGAGAGAGAGAGAGAGAGAGAGAGAGAGAGAGAGAGAGAGAGAGAGAGAGAGAGAGAGAGAGAGAGAGAGAGAGAGAGAGAGAGAAAACAGGGATGAAATTTAAAGGGGTTTCCGCATCGGCCCGTTGCGTCTCTATCGCCCATGTAGGTCGGGTCACGGCCAGCTGGGAGGAAGTACGCCACGTTAGACAGGCGGGCGGGCACGCTACAAGTGAGCGATGTTGAAACGCGGCAGGCGACGAGTGTGGCGGTGGTGGCGGGCGGCGCCGAGACGGGAGGGTTGATACAGCGATGAAGTGATAAAGTCTCCGGGAGGTACTCGTACATAAGATGTGGCGTGAACTCAAATATCGCACGCACACACACACACACACACAGGTACAATATTTCACTGCATTTTCATGTGCGTGCACAAAGGCACTATCTTCTAATTGGTGCGGGCAAGGTGTATGTATGAAGAGGGGGCGGTGGCAGGTGTATTGATAGACGAGCGACACGGCCGTGGATAAGAACGAGGTGAGGAGTCCTGGCAGGGGTACAACGGTTGTCTGGATGAGAAGTGGGCACAAGAGGTACAACACGTCCTGGATTTTAAATGTTTAGCAGCATATCAGCATTACCTAAGCTCTATATCGTTTAAAAGCAAAGGTGACCGTGTGAGCCAGCCATTACATGAGCCAGTGCACGGTGTTCCTGTGAGTGCAAAGGAGGAAAGGAGGTTCATAATGGAGTTTTCCAATGCAGCAGGCAGGTGTGTAACCAGAGCCAGGTGTTGCGGGCAGGAGGCAGGCTACACTCGCGGGGTTCCCAGCGGATGAGGGTGAGGTAGGTGAGGGCGGTGCGGGCTGTGTGGTTAAGCAGTTAAGCAGCGGTGGTCGTGTGGCGTGCTGCATGTTGCGTGTTTCGCTTAATGCCGTGCGTGAACACGATTACGCGGCGTTACGGTGTGTGGGTTTAGGCTGTTAAGCAGGGCACAGGGAGTTATGTTAGGATCCCTGCTTCAGTAATCTGCCCTGAGCCTCAAACACACATTACCCAGCCATTACCAGTCAGGTCAGTACTAGCGCCTGTCAATTAGCAACGGTACTTTCTCTCAGTGCTCGGCTTCCACCCACTACCAAAACCAATCTAGGATGTGCTGGAAATTGGGATGCTCGTTGCGTGTCTACCAAATGGAAGTGACACGTGCCTCAATGTGTCAATAACTTTTCCAGAAGGGACAGGGCAGCGGGAATGGTGCCGCAGGGGAGGGATGAGAGGGAGGCACAAAGAAACTAGGGCAAAAAAGAGGGAAGAGGATGGATGAACTGAAAGGGTGTGGGGGAGAAATGCTGGCAGCGACGAATTTCCAGGCAAGGCAAGGGGCGGCGTGCGTCCGTGTGCTGCCCACTGGAGCCTAAGCACTGTACACAGAGGCAGGGGAGAGGTCTTCAGGGAGAGGTCTTGGGGGGCGCGGCACCGTCCATGCACCAACACGCGGGGGCACAACGAGTACGCAGCTCTACATGCATGACGGAAACAATAACACATATCTTCTTTTTATGATTCACTGTCAGTTATTGTCATTTTATATTAATACAACGAATATTGAACACTTCATGCTTAATTTCCACAGACAAAGCAAGGATACAGCTCTAGTGAAACAAAATCAATAACACAGCTCTTCTTTTTTATGATTCACTGTCAGTTTTTATATTAATAAAGGCTATTTTACATTTCAGGTTTAATTTCGATAGACACCACTGGCAGTACACACATCTCAGGTTACTTAAATACTGCAACAAGTGTCGTATTGTCATAACTTTGCACTGCTCCTATAGGGACTGTATGTGGTACACTGCGCAATTGTTGAGTTGAGGCAATGCTGACGGTGTTCCTCTTCATGTAATCCTAAGCTCATGAGAGGAACATATAGTCAGTCCGTGTTTTACTTGACCAAGGCTGTCGCAAGTCAAGATAAAGTAGGTCGCATTTAAAGGTCGAAATATTCAACTACCCAATGCATTTAAAGAAGAATAAAAGTATAAGGTAAAAAAGTAAAGAGGTCACGTAGTACTGCGGGACAAGCACACGAGGATTGCGGTGTTTGCGAAGCCTCATTTCAGCCGCAAATACCAACAAAAAAAACACGCCATTAAACACAGACTTTTGCCTGCAACGTAACGGAGAGTGGTGCGAAAAAAAAAGAACAAGAAAAAAGTAAACATTTTTTCGAGGACAAGTTAATTAATCTCTCTCTCTCTCTCTCTCTCTCTCTCTCTCTCTCTCTCTCTCTCTCTCTCTCTCTCTCTCTCTCTCTCTGTAACGGGAATGTGTGTAACATAATCTCAAGGCGGCGGCAGAGGTCTGGCAGGTCAACCCAACACCGCCCCTTCTGCCTTCCTCCTCGACAGAACCCGCCCGGCCACCACCACCAGGCAGGTCCTCGCTCACACACCGCCTCGCCTCCACCTCTCCTGTCCCGCTTTAACACTCTCCACTCCCGCCCTCTCCCCTCTCAGCGTGTGCCATCAGATACCACTTCACTTTTGTGGTATATACGGAAAGATTAGAGAAGTTTATAGATGAGGATGAAAAGTGAGAATGAATAGACATGTTTTATACTCGTACATGGATTGTCACGTGTAATCCTAATGGCTTCTTGCAGCTCTCCTTATGTTCTTATGTTTTATAGGCGTATTAAAGGCAAAGTGATGATTTAAGGTGGCTCTGTTATTTTTATTCTTTCCAGTTAAGTTACGAAGAGATTAAGAATCCTTCAGTATCGTGCAGCAGGGTATTTAGGCAAGGATCATGCTACTTATGCGATACCAAAGTCACGAAGCAGCTTTATCTCCTATTTTATTTCAATGGTCCCACCTTCTTCAAAACAAACACACGAATATTTACATAGAGAGAAAAAAAACAACAAGGCAACACTCTAAGTATCATTTCAGCTTCTTTCAACACTTTTCCGGTATCTTGTATGTATTTTTTGTTCTGGCGCGGGGATTAGAGAGAGAGAGAGAGAGAAACAGGGTCCTTGACAAAACTAGGCCCAGCGACTCTTTCTTCCCCTTGAATGGGCAGATGGCGGCGGTCCTTAGTGACGTCAAAGCTAAATCACGCACGGTTATCGATAGCTGGGTGATAAGTGCCTATAAATGGTTACTCCGACCTTCACGAAACCCAGAGGCGACCCACTCGACTGAGAAACCGCGGCCGCTTCCCTTCCTTCCGAGAGGGAGAGTGGTGGTGGTGGTGGTGGTGGTGGTGGTAGCAGGGGTGGTGTAAAAGTCTTCTGGCCTCACATTACCACTACCACCACCATCACCACCACCATCTAGAAAGTAACCTATCACAGGGACAACTCACATAATTCTCTCCCCTCTCTCTCTCTCTCTCTCTCTCTCTCTCTCTCTCTCTCTCTCTCTCTCTCTCTCTCTCTCTCTCTCTCTCTCTCTCTCTCATACACAAATGCCAAGCTACCATGTACGGTCATGCATTTTTCCTCACGCTATAATTAAGGTTTTTTTTCTTTATAAATATCCTCTTCTCGTCAGCTTCCTCCGTTGGCAGCGTTCAGTTTCCAATCTGCTTATGTGTTACAGTACATGGATGAATGGTACACGAGTTTTGAATGTTCAAATACAAGAGTTTTGGGAATGTTCCAAATTCCCTGCGTGCATTCCGTGAGTCAGTCATTCAGCAATGTTCACTGTGCCAGACACTCGTGGGTGCGAGTCAATCGTTCTTCACCAGTCTACGTGTTACCTCAAATTTTGTATAATCCCTTTGAATACACTCCTTGGGGACCGGCAGCTTCAGTGGACCTTTACTTAATAGTCTCTTCGTTGCCCTAAGCCAATACCTCCTTTAAAATGAATTGAATCTGGTCATTAATATCAAGCTTTATGTTCCTGGTCATCTGATTACCATCTGATCTGAAGGTTAACTCGCGTAAAAACCCACAAAATACAAGATACACGAGGCAAAAACTAGCTGAGTCAGGCCGTTACTTCGCCTTCAGGTCCTGAGCCTTTTCCGACCTGGAACCAAAGGAGGGAGGAAGCTTAAATCCTCAATTCGCATTCAAAAACAGTACAAATGCCCGGAGCTGCGGCTCTCCGACGTGACTCAGGTACCCAAGTCACTGGCGGTGGCGAGTAAGGCTGACCGCGACTCCAAGTTGGAAAAAGCAGGAAAATTTTGTACCCGTGTCTCTTTGTAAAATAAACGGACATGTGGATAAATTTTTTCCCTCTAACATTTTTGGAAGCGGGAAATTATTAGAATTTTTCATTTAATTTTTTTTTCGTACGTTTGTCTTCTTTCTTCACGCATAAAACAATTAATAACAAAAAAGAAAACATATGGATAAATGTAAATACCAACACAAATATGCAAGACTCGCCTCACGTTACACGGACGCACGAAAAGAAAAGATGAAGACAGATCCCTCCAGAAAATGTTGTGAAGGGAGGGAAGTAATGGGTAAAAATGAGAGGAGGGGACGCATTTTAGTATGGAGGAGGAGGAAGCAACAGTTTGTAAAGGAGAGGACAGGAGATCACGGGACGGAGGGTGATGTAATGAAACTAAACTTCAAGAGAGAGAGAGAGAGAGAGAGAGAGAGAGAGAGAGAGAGAGAGAGAGAGAGAGAGAGAGAGAGAGAGAGAGAGAGAAAGTATTATGAGGATAACTCTCTCTCTCTCTCTCTCTCTCTCTCTCTCTCTCTCTCTCTCTCTCTCTCTCTCTCTCTCTCTCTCTCTCTCTCTCTCTCTCTCTCACGGAGCGCAATCAGCAATCTTTACTCTTCCACTAAAAATAATATTTGCCACAGGGACATTTTTTCAATCCTAGAGTGATAATGAGCGGCGTGTCGGCTGCTCTGCTTTCCCACGCACCTCCCCGCACACCAGCGCTACCCAGGAAGCCTCAGGTCTGGCTTATATGGGGAGCTTCACCTACTTAACTCCATGCGTGGGGGCAAGTACGTTTAGTTAGGGAGGCACATGCACGAGTAATATCAATGCTTGTGTTTGTTTAGTAAGTCACGTTCAAATCCATGACCCAGAGATCCCTTACGCGGAACGGCAACCACACATGGCAAGGGGAGGGATGACACAGCTTAGCGCACAGATCAAAGGTCAATGGCTTGTTTATCGCTAATACCGCCTTGAGGATGCAAAGCGGCGGGTTCAAAGCCGAGGGTTGGTTTCAATGATGACGTGCGCTGCGATAACGATGTTGACTATGGCTGTTGTTGTAATGGCGGTAATGATGACGATGATTTGATGTGTTTGCTGATGGAAGATACGACTGCAGGCTGGAAGCGAAAGACATACGTACATGCAGGGAATACAATAATCTGCAAATATTCGTTTCGCATAAACTAAAAAAAAAGTGCAGAGATTTATATTGAATTTAGAGGCATTTCATGTTTTCTCTTCAAGCGGGGTCGGGTCATCGCAATAAGTCAAGGGGTATAAGAGAAAAAGAGTCGTACTTCAGAATATAAGAAACGGGATAAGAATACAATGAAATAAATATGTAGCTTCGTGCAAAATTCGTATCCTTTTTAAACACCACTAGTCCTGTCCATCTCTCTCAGTAAAACCATCTCAAAAAACAACAGTGACCAGAAATTAAAGATCGAGTCCTTTGTAAATAACCTCACAATACCTATCTACACGCACTACCTCTCCTGTTCATCTCTCTCCCACGTACCACCTTCATAAAACACAATAGTGAACCATAAGTCAACTATCGCCAGTATGATTATGAAGATTTTGCACGTGGTGAATAATTACCTTAGTACAACGTTCGTATCACTATCAAAATGACCTGTCTTGTCCATCTCTGTTCTCCACCAAATACCTCCATCACAACACATAGTGAACCACAGATCAACCATGACAAGTATGACTATGAAAATTCGCACGACATATACGCACCTAATGGGGCTATGATGGGAGGAGCACTTGAGAACCTGAACTGCCCTGGGATCCTGTTACCTGGGCGCCGCTGCACGCTCGTCCCTTACCAGGTGTTCTTTGTGTATCGCCGTAGACAAATCACTCGGTGGATTCACTTGCAAATCCTCTTGGAAATTCATTGAGTTTGGCAGGCTCGTGCAGATGGTAAGATGTAATGAATCAGTATTTTCATGAGTCAGAATCCTGTTTGTCACACGGTGGACGATTCAAGCGGGACAAAAACTGGTTGGATCCAATACTCCCGATCTGGTTAGATAGGGGAACCTTAACTTTTTTTTTTTTTTCCTCCACGCTTTGAATGAGAACAAGAACAGACGCTGCCTCTTTTTGTTTTGAGGAATATTCAAGGACTCCTTCTATGATAACAATAGATATTATGAAAACATTCGATTTGATACATTTTCTGATGCTCTACTCAGAATATAGAGTGATGTGGAACAAAACTGTGGCTTATATATTATTTTTTACAAGTAAACGAACAATATTTTCTAGGCCTTCCTTAAATTTATGTTTCATTTTCGTGCAGTTGTCGTAAGAATAAAACGTCATTCATATTTTTATCATATTATCCACCGTTTTGCAACCTTCATAACTTCCTTCCCTCTTACGTCACCTCCTCCATGACAGTTACTTCACTTGTTAACATCCCCGACACAAGGGAAACCACAAGCCATCTAATCAATATTGACAGTTATAACCTCCTCCTTCCTTACGTTCACTCCCTCCACGGTAATCACTACACTCAGTAATAGCCATGATCCAAGGAAACCACAAGCAATCTAATCAATATTAATCAACATTCATGATCTCCCTCCTTCTTCCAATCAAATTCTTCACGACCAATACAAACGTGAACATCCCTAACCCAAGAAAACCACAAACTATCTAATCGGTATCGATAAAGCCTCGCTCTTCTTTACCATAGTTCCACAAAGTATCTAATCAGTATCGACAAACATTCAATAACCACCGTGCAGTTGCAGTTCCCCTCCTGCCGGGATTTTACGTGGCTCAAGTCCTCAAGGAGCGTGTTTAAATCATCATTAACGTCTGTTGCGTCACGACATTGTACTTGAGGCCTCCACGTGGGGCCACCCAGGCAAGGGTAAGACGAGCTGGTGGGAGGGAAACCCCAAGGTCGCAAGGAGGTGGAGGTGTCAGGTTAATTAATCGCTACGTCCGCGTCCAGGTGAGTGTGGCGACCGGTCTTAGCACCTGAGTCCCGCACAGGTATTATTTCCCTACTGGACTGAAAAAAGTAGTGAGGTGTGTGTGTGTGTGTGTGTGTGTGTGTGTGTGTGTGTGTGTGTGGGGGAGGGGGGGGTGGCTGAGGTGGGAGCGGACCTCAGACCTCACCGTGACCAATCTTCGGGTAGGACTGAGACAACTCACACACCACACACCGGGAGGCCACAACCCCTCAGCTAACTCCTCCACACATACTTAATGCAGGCGAACAGGAGCTACACATTAAGCTCACTCAACTGCTTATCCTGCCCTGGTTTCTCGTCAGTAGATATACCAGCAAGATTTCTTAAGTCACCCCTATACAGATCCATACCAATATCCCATACACTTCACTCCCATACACTAGGAATCGGAGACAGGTTTGGTGGCAGTAAGTGGTCATCTTCAGCCAGGCGATGATGAAGAATGGCCAGTTTCCTGTAGGACTTGAACTCGGGACCTTAACATCACCGTATCCACTTCGCTAACCACCGCCTCGCCTTGTGTGTGTGTGTGTGTGTGTGTGTGTGTGTGTGTGTGTGTGTGTGTGTGTGTGTGTGTGTGTGTGTGTGTGTGTGGTTGGTAATATGATAACTGCCGACTGGATTTCCATTAGGCGAGTGCAAGACAGGAAACAAGGCGGGGAACGAGGCGGCGAGAGACAAGTGACGTTAAGACTGCGTGTTGTGCCCCGCCGCGACGCACCGAAGGCCGGAAAACGGAGAGGCTATGACGAGTGTGGGAACCTGGCGACCGTCATACACACACACACACACACACACACACACACACACACACACACACACACACACACACACACACACACATACACACACACACACACGATACTATCATCATTGTTGCTGTTACTGTCAATATTAATATTTTATCCTTCATTCGTTTCTTGAGAATTTTAAAAAAAGAAAAAATGAACGAATGAGTTTTAAAAGTTTGATTTAATAATGTGCATCTCTCTCTCTCTCTCTCTCTCTCTCTCTCTCTCTCTCTCTCTCTCTCTCTCTCTCTCTCTCTCTCTCTCTCTCTCTCTCTTGCTTTTATCTCCTAACTCAACCATTTCCCGCATTTTGTCTTCAAAGTTCGTGATAAAATGACAATGCCGTACGAAATAAAGCAAATACATACGTGTACATCTGAGAGTATTCACGGAACGCCGCTGTGTATAAACTGTACCTGACAAGTCACTTTTTTTTCAGGAAGCTAGCACGATAAAATTCCTTGCGAGTTGTAAGACTGATAAGTAAAGCAAGTGATCAATGCAGTGAGCTCCGGAAGAAACCTGTTGCAGTGATAAACAACTCATCAAGGCAGTGAGCTCCGGAACCCCGATCAAAGCAGTGAGCTCGAGAAGAAACCTGTTGCAGTGGTAAACAACTCGATCAGTGCAGTGAGCTCCGGAACTCCGATCAATGCAGTGAGCTCCGGAAGAAACCTGTTGCAGTGGTAAACAACTCGGGCCGCTGATAATGACACTCCGCAGAATGAGTCAAGGAAGACACATTCATGAAAATCAAGAAGTCCCAAGAACACAACAGCAGCGGAGGAAGCGATAGAAACATCCCACAAGATATGAAGTTCTCGGCAGTTCTCGCGCCATGCTCTCTGCCAAGCCACACTTCCTGCTCCTCCACCTCTCTGTGGCCGGAGTGAAGCAAACTTTAGCCAACAATACGACAAAGGCCGCTGAAACGAACCTAAGAAACACGGAGCTCCACTTACATCGTCCCGTGCTCGGCCGATGCAATGGTCCATGATTAAGAGGCGTGGAAAACAGTGCTTCCGTCTCAGGGCTAATAGTTTTACTGGCGGGGAAACGAAGCGACTGAGTTGAGATGCGGCAATGGATTATGATGATGTAAGCGATACGGTACGAGATGATGAGCGTGAGTGAGAGGACCACGGGAATGGAGTGTTGACGGAGGAGAAGGCGGGGGAGGAGGAGGAGCGGGAAGGGGGAAGAGGGTGGAGTGAGGAGAAAGAATAGGAGGAAAGAGGGAGAAAAGAAACGGGTGATAGGGGGGGCAGTGCCGACAGTTGCCATGGCTCGCGTCCTCTCCGCTCGCTACCGAAGTAAAGACCAGCAGAGGCAACGCATCGTGACTTCTACGAGAGGTGAGTCAATCCTCAGGCTGCTTTTTTTTTTTTTTTCTTATCTCTCCTGCTGTTTCCAGAAATCTCTCACTTTCCAAGGTAAATAGCTGTTAAAAAGTTAATTTCTCACTTTCTACGGTGAATAACTGTTAAAATTTAATGCACAACAGGTACAGTACAACACACACACACACACACACACACACACACACACACACACACACACCTGATTAAATCTTAAGTCTTCATGAGCGCGGAGTACCAGAGCGGTGTTCGCCTAGACACTTTCACACAGGCGTCCCCTCCGGTCTTGCCCTGCCCTCTTCCCTCCCTTTACCTGCGTCTCCACTAAAATAAGAGGGTGTACAGCCGCTGCTCCCGCCTCACGCTCAATTTATTACCCTCGCTCCCACTCCAGACCTAAGAGTACTGTCTTGAAGTCATTATTCTAATTTCCCGGGCATCTCATAACAGGCATTTAGCATTACTGTAATCCCTGAGTCCACGGGCATGCGAGTTCCCAGGATTATTTCAACATGTTAATCGCAATGGGCGGAAGAAGAAAGCTGGTGTGTTCGTCGGTTATCAGTACATCTTCAGCCAGCTTTTCTCAGCGGGACCTTCGCACGCCAGAGGGAGGGAGGGAGGGAGGGAGGCACACACTATTATGTTGCCCCGCGGAGGAGAGAGGAATGTCTTTTCTCAGACTTTCAGATTTGCCTGAGCTTTGTTACGTGTGAAGCGAGCTTACTTGAGTACCTTAAGTAATTCCTCCCATTTCTAGTCGACGAGGAACGCACGCGCGGCCGCTCAGCGAAACGAGCCTTTCAACCAGATAGGCGTAAGGCGGCTGTGGCCCAGAGAGATAGAAAAAACTCGCTGCCTTTCATCTCTCTCTCTCTCTCTCTCTCTCTCTCTCTCTCTCTCTCTCTCTCTCTCTCTCTCTCTCTCTCTCCCCTTAGATAAATAGTAAATGATAAATAAATAAGTTAATTAATTTGCTTATTATTTTGCTCATTAGTTTATTTCCTTTATCTATTAGTAAATGAAAAATGAGTAATTAATTAATTTTCTTATTTCGTTACATTTATTAATTCATCTCTCTTTATCCATCTATTATTCCTACGTATCTATTAGTCAATGCTTTCCTGTCATTTCCATTGTCTATTCATCTGCCTATTTATTTATCAGCTAGTCAATGTTTTCCTGTACTAATAACCACCAACACTGCAAGCTGCCCCAAGACACAACCGCCTGAGGAACCTCTGCCGGATTCACATCAAGGTGACGTCTTACACACACCATGAGCTGTGACGCCCCTGCCTGTCTCCCAGCGTGTACTGTGTGAGCAAGGAGCACCAAGCCATTAGTCGTTGGCTCTCAGACGGGCATTGACCGACAGGAATAGCGGTTCTTGTCCCTCTATATGGCTGCGACTACGCACACAAAGATGAAAAGTGGGAGGTGCTTAGCGATACCTGAACAGCACACACACATACACACATACACTCACTCAGGTACTATGGCGGGGAACCTCAGCATTCCAGTCCTGAGTGAGCGGAATAAAACATACACCAACCGTGCCAGTCTTACAAGCTGTGCAGTGAGACGGAGGGATAATATGAATTGATAGGATGTGGATATCTATTTATCTATCTGTCTTGCTGTGTCAGAGAGAGAGAGAGAGAGAGAGAGAGAGAGAGAGAGAGAGAGAGAGAGAGAGAGAGAGAGAGAGAGAGAGAGAGGAGAGAGAGAGAGAGAGAGAGAGAGAGAGAGAGAGAGAGAGAGAGAGAGAATGAAGTACACCTATAGAGTTTCCTGAACAGAGGTTTGAACACATCGCCAAACCTGTGTGACTGGCGACACTGGGCCGCGGTGGCCGGAACAGGGCAGGGCTGATAGCAAAAGTTTGTGGGTCGCTGGCGTGGTACGAGTCCATACTTTCTTTAATCCGGTTTGTCGACAGTATCAGATTTATTGGAGAGTGACCGAAATATATATCAAGTAATATTTCCAGTTTTTTCTTGCCTCCCTCTTAATATTTACTACAGTACTGGCGTGTCACTTCTGCTCTCTATTTTTTATTTTTTTTATTGTACGAAAAGGTTTCTCATGTTATAGTGACCTGTGGCGTGCGGAGTAGAGAGGGAGAAAGAGGAGGAGGAGGAGGAGGAGGAAGCTGGTGGGCGGTAGCAAACGAGGCGAGGATTCCCCTTCTTCCCTTCCCGCGACGGCCAAGTGCTCTCGACTCTGACCACCGCCTTGTCAAAACATCGTTATTTGCATCGGCGTCAAACCGCTACTTGTAAACGTTTATGGGCATGGAGACTGACACACACACACACACACACACACACACACACACACATTTTTCTTCTCTCAGCTGTCTCCATAATGATTCTCCAGCAGCTCATTAAGAGGAACGCTATTCAGAGCGAGTCGATTTAAGTGCAATTGTTTTATTCCTTTACTGATCAGAAAGAGTAGGACACAGCTGGGAAGACATGGCGCGCCAGGTGACTTATTGAGCCTTCCCTAATGATGCTGAGAGGGATGAAAATAGCATATTTCACAATACCACTAGACATTTTTATTTGTACGAACACTGTGAGCCCATCATCGAAATTCTACTGGCTGTCTTTTCTTAAGGTTAGATTTAAGATCTTTTCAAGAATGCATCAACGCCAAGACATTTCATAATATCTGTAGACTATTTTGTACAAGTTCCATAACCTTAGCAAAAAATGGATATTACAAGATATTTTCAACAACATCAACAACAGCACACTTCATAACTCTACACTTTATTCGCACGAACACCTCAACTCTATTATCGAAAGCACTACTGGCAGTCCGTTCGTAATAGATGGGACGTTGAAGACATTTTCAATAACATGAACAACACCACACTACATAACTCTACACTTTATTCGCACGAACACCTCAACTCTATTATCGAAAGCACTACCACTCTCGTAATGGCTGGGGCAATGAAAACGTTACCAGGCTAGCGTCAACATTTACAGGTACCCGCCACGTCCTGAGTGTTCACGAGCCTCAGACGGTCAACAACCCTTGCCCGCAATATGTGTATTTCATGATGATGGATGGTTGCATTACCAGCTGCGACGGACATTTTGTTGGGGCAGCGACCATACCTGGGAAATATTTATATGTCTTTCAACATACACTGCACGCGAAGTGACTCATGCACTGACAGCTCCTGTGTACCATAACAAGGATGTATGAAGCCACGACGTGGTATGTGTATATACTCGTAAGTGGAATCCCCTCATGTATGGGGGGAGTTCCACTCATACCGCTCTTCTAGACAGGGTGGAATCAAAAGCTTCTCGTCTCATCAACTCCTCTCCTCTAACTGATTGTCTTCAGCCTCTTTCTCATCGCCGCAATGTTGCATATCTAGCTGTCTTCTACCGTTATTTTCATGTTAACTGCTCTTCTGATCTTGCTAACTGCATGCCTCCCCTCCTCCCGCGGCCTCGCTGCACAAGACTTTCTTCTTTCTCCCATCCCTATTCTGTCCACCTCTCTATTGTAAGAGTTAACCAGGATTCTCAGTTATTAATCCCTTTCTCTGGTAAACTCAGGACTCCCTGCCTGCTTCTGTACATCCTCCTTCCTATGACGTGAACTCTCTCAAGAGCGGGGTTTAAAAACACTTATCCTCCACTATTTCTTTCAAGAGGAAGGTTTCAAGACTTACCCTCCATTATTTTATTTCTCTATTTGGAGTTCTCTGTAGGACCTGATTAAGTGGCCCTTTTTTTATATATATTTTTTGTTGCCCTAGGTCTGCACAAAAAAAATTACCGATCTATCTGTTTGTCTATCTATCTAACTATCAGTCAATCCATCTACATTTCTGTCTGTTTACCTGTCTGGCTATTTATCTCCCTATTCATCTATATATGTATCTATCCATCTATCCACCTACCTGTCTATCTGCTAATCAATCGATCTATCTATCTTTTCTTCCTGTCTACCTTTCAGTCGAACTCTCTCTCTCTCTCTCTTGCATGTGTAAGGTTCCCACTATGTTCACACCACACACACAACTCAGTCCTCACCTGCTACCACCTCTCATTTGACCAGCCAGTATCAGTTTTCGTCTCAGCTCCTTTCAGTTCACGCGAGGACCTGATCAGGGACATAGACGTCTACCCTTCTCCTCAGTAACTTTCCCCTCTCCTGGATTACTGGGTCCTTCATTTCAATTTCACCAGTCATCGATATTGTACCCTGAACAGTAAACTAGATTTTCTCTTCTCTTGTTTTCTCTTTGCATTATTTTAAATTTTCCTTACGTAATTCTTGAGCAATGGTCTCTTCATTACTTCCACCTGTAATGAGAAGACGAGCCTAAGAGCATGTAGGAAAAATACACATGAAACTACCTTTGTATTCACAGCGCCACATGAAAAAGTTTACATGCCATAGCCAACACTGTGAACGACAATAGACAAGACATTCACGGCTTGACACACCGACATCTGATAACATATATTGGCATGGACTATAATCCCCTTCACTCTTTCCCAATCGGGCAAAACACACACGGCAATACTATCAAAGGTACTACCATACTATCCACGGGTGTGATATTCTGAATAGCTGAGGTCTGGAGGGTGATCTAGTATTTATGTGCTGTCTGGTGATTGAAGGCGAGTGCAGGATATTTTATGTGCTCTAATGGCAGTGCTGTTGGTCACGCAGGGAACGGCGCCAGCAACCCTCACTGTGGACTCCCCGGCAGCAGTAGGGGAGTACCTACTACAGCATATCCTTGTGGCTTGCTCTGCCTTCCTGCCCCTTCCCTGCTCACGTGAAGCAGCGGAAGGTACCCGAGGAGATGGACTGCGATGTATAATTGATTCAGTCTATTCCGTACTTGCGTTTCTCTCCGCATGAGTGTGCTGTGCGTGAATTCCGGCTGGCCACAGACCTCTCAGTGATGTTTACGTAGGTCTCCTCTTGAAATTTTTATTATGACGAATGTACAGTAAATATAAAAATAGGAATTAAGTTTTTTTTTTCCTTGTGTTACCTCTTAAATATTTCTTACCATTAATGAACAATAATTTTAAAATAGACATTAACCTTTTTTTCACTGCTTCTTGCTCCAATCTGAAGTTCACTCGTTAAAAACATGTTTCTCGAGTTATATGGACATAAACAGCTTACAGATTCAACCTAACAAAGAAACAATAACCTCACTGCAGCAGACGAAACCACGAACACTCTTTTATAAAATGGATGACAAAGCGAAATACAATGAACAATGTTACTTAAAGTGTGTTGCACATCTGAATCATTAAGAAACGACACGACAGAGATCCATTAACCTTCATCTCCGAGTTAGTTCTGGTCTGAGTCAAAACTGCTTTGTGCAAGTTAACGCCGCCCCAGCCTCTCGTGTGTGTGGGTGGCAGGGTGGCTGGGCGGCTGGATTGGATGGGAGGGGGCGGTGTCTCGGGCAAAACCAGCGGTCGTTAGGCGGTACTCAAGACGTGGGTGTGTCTGTAAGCACGCATACGTTACCGTGAGTTAATTGTGAAGCTGTCAGTGTGAGCCGTCCATTCATTGTGAGCCACACCGCCACGCCCACCACAGCATCCTTTAAGCTGTACGTAGGCCTCAGGAACTCAGAAACCCAAGGAACCCGACACGGACATCACCTATGACATATTCACCTCCTTCCCACCTCACGCTTTGCAACTTTAGTTAAAACATATACCGATGACGTTCAGTAATTTCAAGCTGTGGAAATTGTCTTTTTTTCACGTACCTGGAAAACTAAACTTCTATTCAAAATTTTAAACATATTGCCCCATTCATATATTTATATACGTATGGCCACTGACAAATGTAAAAAAAATGTAAATGACGCAATATAATACAAAGATTAATGATTGTAGCTCCGTAGGACATCAGCAAAAAAGAGGTTCGCTGAGGAACAGATGGTAGGCAAGCACTGGAGGAGGAGGAGGAGGAGGAGGAGGAGGAGGAGGAGGAGGAGGAGGAGGAGGAGGAGGAGGAGGAGCTGCAATAATGCCTAGTGAAGAGAGAAGAAGGAAAAAAAGGCAAGAGTCTGGCTAATTGCACAAATCTCACCTAACCACTCACCATGACACCGAGGCAAAAAGAGGCAGCAATTTCAGCCCAAGCCAGTCGTTGCGCGGCTCCCAAGCATGAACATTTCCCTCATCGAGCTGCGCGTGGCCAACATTTATAAAGAGTCCACCAAAACGAGCTGGGGCGGCGAGGGCAGCGGGTTTTCAGGCATGCACAGCGCCGCCTCGCGTTTTTTTGACTGGCAGAAAGGCTTGATGTATTTCCTCTGTAAATCACGGCGGCTAAACGGTGCCCTCCCCCTGAAAGGCCCCAGATTTGCATGCTATTTGTACTGTGGTATTAAGCAGTGGCAGAGTAACAGCGGCGGTGCCTCCTGCTTGGCGGCCAGCAGCAGCGAGGCAAGGGGGAATTTTACAGCTCGTGAAGTTGACGCTTCTGTCATAAAAGCCGCTTTTACAACACAGCAAACCCTCGCATTATTTTAGGAAACAGGAATGCTTGCCAGACCTGCACCGAATACATGGACACAAAGAACAAAGGACAATTGATAATGATGATGATGATGATGATGATGATGATGATGATGATGGTGATGATGGTGATAATAATAATAACACTAATGTAACGCACAATGAACCATGACAGTGTATTGCGTGTGTGTGTATGTATTTCAGAGAGAGAGAGAGAGGAGAGAGAGAGAGAGAGAGAGAGAGAGAGAGGAGAGAGAGAGAGAGAGAGAGAGAGAGAGAGAGAGAGGAGAGAGAGAGAGAGAGAGAGAGAGAGAGAGAGAGAGAGAGAGAGAGAGTATACACACACAACATTTTACGTTTCGTCTGCTCAATCGACTGACAACCTTCTGTCCTTCCATCCCCTATTACTCATCCGCGGAGCTTCACACACGGCAAGTGGCGGGCGTGTGATGTACTGAAGGAGAGACATGTGATATACGGGGACCAAACAACCACGGTAACCCTCCGGACACCCTGCGAAGCGAAGCAAGAAAGCGTCCCCTGTCTTGGGTGCGAGAAGCGAGGAGGGGACCCGAGGAGAGTAATGGTAAATGATAGTCCAAGATGGGACACATTTATAAAGGCAACACCCGGCAACGCAATTTTAAAGGGTGAAGGGAAAAGGGGAAAGAAGTAAGAGGTGGAGGTGAAGGGAGAGAGGATGTATGGATGTAAGATAGTGTGATGGAGACATGCGGTTGTTGTTGTCGTTTTTACGGTGTGTTGAAAATGTAACGTGAAATGAAAGGGAAAAAAAAGGAAAAATGCTAACTGAGACCATCATTGCAACAGTTACCAGGAATACACCTCCAAAAAAAAAAATATATATATCAACCATCACCGGAGCAAATATACATAAATCTCTTTTTTTTTCTTTTTATTGCGAAGGGACATTAGCAAAGATTTCCCCCAGCACAAAACAAAAAACCGAGCACATTTTCCCGATAAATCATACCACGGCGGCGGGAGAAAGGATCGCTGCACAAGAAACTGTTCACTGAGGAGGCAGGGCAGTTTTTAGCCATGACGCTCCGGGATATAATTTACCAAGCAAGCAGGCAAAATTCGCCTTGTGATTCCCTGCGTAGCTGAGACGATCCCTGCGGCGGCCCCGTCATGCTTGGTGGCGAGAGATGAACCCCGCGGCGCTCTTCTCATCCCAAAGCAAGCACATCCCGGAAAATAAACTCTGTAATTAAGCAATTGTTTGTCCTTGAGGGGTCTAAGAGGACCTTGGCTTAAGTACCTTAACTTAATTAAAATCTGCAGTAAGCCTTCCTCGCCTCTAGCATCGTAACATGATAACTTATTGCATATTTTTCTTCTCCTCGGCACGTAATTCACAGGCGAGCATTGCATATAGATGTATTTCCTTCTGCTGAGCTGCACGCTATAAAATTAAACGTTAATTGATGTCAGGGCAGACGGTAATGACAGCAAAATGGTTTTTAGTGGGGTTACTCTGATGTACCACTGCATCTATTAAGTGTGTGTGTGTGTGTGTGTGTGTGTGTGTGTGTGTGTGTGTGTGTGTGTGTGTGTGTGTGTGTGTGTGTGTGTGTGTGTGTGTTGTGTGTGTGTGTGTGTGTGTGTGTGTGTGTGTGTGTGTGGTGTGTGTGTGTGTGTGTGTGTGTGTGTGTGTGTGTGTGTGTGTGTGTGTGTGTGTGTGTGTGTGTGTGTGTGTGTGTGTGTGTGTGTGTGTGTGTGTGTGTGTGTGTGTGTGTAAATACTCGTACGTTAAAGTTTTACTAAAGATGGAGACTAAAAAATTCAACTTGAAAAAACCATGTAAAAACCCCATTCATCGAGGCGGTGTTTACCCAGCTGATAATGAAGGGAAACGCGAAAACATCTGAGTGTGTAGGCTGTGAATGGAAGAGTGATGGAGGTGAACGAGAAGGAGAGCAAAAGATTAAAGACAGGAAAGAAAGACGGTGAGAAGAGACGGAAGGTAATAATAAGAGGAAACACAAAAAACAAAGGGAGAGGAAGATTGTAAACAAGCGGGAAAAGAATTGGGTTATAATGCAGAAGAGGATGAAAGAAAGAACCGGATCGAAGAAGCTTGGGTGGGTTTACACGCCAATCAGCGCTGCGCAAATCAATGAACGAACAAAAAATCCAGGAATATCACGTGCTGCCTTGGCGCTTGAACCTTCCTCAGACCTCGTTACCAATAAGCAAGGTCGCTAAGAGTATTTTGTATTTCTTTCCATCTTATCTACACTCTTTTGTCATAGATCAGTTTTAAAGCGCAATGGGAAATTATTTTAAAGTATAGGTACATGAAAAAAAAGATGTCACGTTAATGAAATCTTTCCTCAGACATCTTTACTGAATCAAGCACGTCTCTTTTTTATCCTCCATGACTCTATCTACTGGGTTTCTCATGGGTCAGCCATAAAGCACAATGAGAAATGAGTTTAAAGTATATGTGTATGAGAATATTGTCACGTTAATTAAATGTGTGTGTTTCAGCGCCCGCCCCAGTTTTGGTGGGAGATATTACTGTTGGCCGCTAATGCAAATTCCGTAATGCTGTGTGTCTCATTTTGATCAACATTGTCCTGAAAAAAAAAAAAATCCTCAGTGTTTGTGTTTCAATTAGGGTGCAACGCGACTAATAACAAAGGCGTAAAATATTGTTTCACATCTCGATCGCTTTACACTGGAAGAGATTAACGTGACATAAAACAAAAAAAAAAATTCATGTGCGTCTCCCTTGCCTCCCTGCACGCCTAGGCTCCGGAGTAAGGGAGTCACTGTACTTACACTAACATGCCTCAAGGACAATGATTTACAACGGTGCTAAATTTCTGGCCATTCGGAAGATCATTCAGAAGACCAAAAGGAAGGGCATCCACTCTGAGGTATCATAAGAACATAAGAAAATAAGGGAAGCTGCAACTTACAAATCAACTTATTTCCCAGTTCCCAAACGCTAAATCCACAGTCAAGATGTCTAAAAACTAAACGTGACTCTGCGCAATATTACGTAAGAGTGAAAGGATCAAGGCGCCAAGGCACTTTGCTAGGGGGAGGGGGACTCAAGTAGGTCAGATAACGGACTCAACATGGGCGGAGTCTGTCTCCATAGCGCGCGGCGGAGAGGTGTCTGTCAAGGGAGGCGTCGCTGGCACACCATGTAAAGATGCCAAAATATTTGTTTCTTCTTCTGACCCCCCACGTGCTTTTATTTTCATATAAGAGGAGCATCGAATAAGCAAACAAGCAAAGCGAAAAAAAAGAAGTCTCTCTGAGGTGCCTGTCCTCGAAGAAAAACATCATCCAAAACTGGAGGATTAGTGTTTTGAAACCTCCTTGTTGAAAGAGATCAAGTCATAGGAAGGAGGAAATACAGAAGCAGACAGGGAGTCCCAGAGTTTGCCAGAAAAGGGATGAATGAATGAGAATACTGGCTGACTCTTGGATTAGAGAGGTGGATAGAATATTGTTTTAGCGAACTCTCATTGAAATTCCATTACTATAACTCAGTTGCCACGTTTATTCAATGAAGCTTTCATAATGCAACATATTACCATGAAATGAAGGCTTTCAGTTGTTTTATTACGTCGATTTTTTCCTTTTTCCTTTTTTAACGTGAGTTTCGTTCGTGGAAAAGTAAATAGCGGTGGATTATAACGAATGCTTGATGGAAGGATGAAACGAAAGGAATACAAAAAAAAAAAAAAATGAAATATGATATTGATGATAAAAAAAAAGGAGACAAAAAAAATGATAAATGAATAAAGAAAGAAGGAAAGACAGCCAGAAGTCATACAAGATAAAGCGTGGCACGAAAGATTAATCAATGAAGACATTATAAACAGGAAAGAAAGAGTGGGAAGCAAAAAAAAAAAGAAAGAAAAGAAAATCAATAAAGAATAAAGGCAGAAAGAAATCAAAGAAAAGTGAAGTTGAAGGATGGTGAAATTGTGAAAAAAAAAAAAAAAAAATGGTCAGCGCCTCCTGCTCCCTCCCACCGCTGACTAAAAGTGAAGCGCGACAAGAACAGAGTGGGGAGGAAAAAAAGGGGGGGAAACTTTTAATAGTCCCGTAAAGGAAAAGCAAATTAAAAGGAGAAAAGCAATTTTGATTCCGGAAGCAGCAGAATATTAATTTTCCGTATAAGAGAGAGAGAGAGAGAGAGAGAGAGAGAGAGAGAGAGAGAGAGAGAGAGAGAGAGAGAGAGAGAGAGAGAGAGAGAGAGAGAGAGAGAGAGAGAGAGAGAGAGAGAGAGAGAGAGAGAGAGAGAGAGAGAGAGGGAGGGGGAATGACGTAGCGCTAGGAAGGCGTGGAAAAGCAATCTATTTTAGTCACTTCAACCTTTACTAAGCAAAGGCAGTGACCATTTTTTCCATTCATTTAATTACCCTTCGCAGCATATCCATCATTATCTTCTATGATTTCACGTTGTCTTTCGCCTTTATTGATTTTTTTTTCTATTCTTTCTTTCATCAATTTCACCTTGCTTCTAATTTCTTGCTGTTTTTTTTTCTTTTTTTCTGATAATTTTTAGCTTCTCGTTCTATTTCCCTTTCTCCTCATAACCTTTTGATCCATTTCTTCATTGATGTGTACCACCCTCATTACTATCTTCACGCTGTTTTTTCTTCTTTGTTAATAAATATTCTTTTCGCTTCTAATTTTTTCTTTCCTTCCTTTTCATTTATTTCATCATCCACAATGCCTTTCTTCTTTATCGATACATTTTTTTTTTTTTTTGCGCTTCCTATTCCTTCTTTACTTCCTTCTTTTTTAGTCGCCAGTATCATATCTCATTTTACTCGTATTTCTTTCCTCTCAGCCTCTCATCAATTTTATTTTATTTATTTATTTTATTCTTCCACGAACAGGTTATTTAAAAAAAAAGACCAACAAACAATGCATCGAGATTAAATAAAACAATACCAAACCTTCATTTCAATTTAATATGATGCATTATAAAAGCTTCTCTTGAATAAACGTGTGGAAACTGAGTTATGGTAATGGCATTTAAATGAGAGTTGTCACACAAATACTGGAGACGTTAGTCAAACACTTACGGGATGAATTTATTCCAGAGCCGTGTAATTACCACTCACGTAATTAAGTAGTTCGGTTTTGACACTACCGAGAATTTATTTTTCTAGTTTTATTTCTCTTGTACTCATTGATATTACTGGATCTGTTAATGAAATACTTCTGTAATTAATTTCTATTGCGTAATGTTTTCTTGTTTTTATTTCTATCTATTCTCATTATTCTCATTATTATCTATCTATTATCATCATCTATCTATTCTCATTATTATTATTACCTACGTGATTTCACCTCTTTATTTTATCTTTTGCACTCATTGACATTATTATACTTATTACTGTGACACTTCAATAATGGATTTCTTTTACGTATTTTTTTTCTTCATTTCATTCTTTGTGCACATTTTTCTTCTTAATAGTTGCATGATCTAATTTTCCTTTATCTTAGGAGCATTTTTATCCTTCTTTCATCGCCATTCTTGCTGCTATTTTTTTTTCACTTTTTTTTTAAATTTCTAAACGTTAAAACACTTACTTCAAAACCAGACGACGACCTCACTGCCTGACTCGCGCATCTTACAGCACCGCCTCATCCTCTTACTGTTCCTCCTCCTCTTCCTCCTCCCCTTTCACCCTCCTCTTCTACACACTTGTCATTCACCTCAAGAATCTCTTATTTCTTCCTTCACCCACTACTTACTTCACCTCAGAATCCTTCATCTCTCCTTCACAACACTCTCCTTTCTTACTCATCCGTCATATCACTGTAATTTTATCTTATTTCTCATTAGTCTCTCTCTCTCTCTCTCTCTCTCTCTCTCTCTCTCTCTCTCTCTCTCTCTCTCTCTCTCTCTCTCTCTCTCTCTCTCTCTCTCTCTCTCTCTCTCTCTCTCTCCCTTGCTAAAGGTCACTGACACGCAGGTCGCCGGGTCATCTGAGAGGCGACTGATGCCCTCCTCCCGACGAGGCTTAAACACAAAGATCTAAATCTAACCAAGTAATTTTTCTCCCTGGGCATAATTTTCCTCCGCCCCCTCACTGTCGTGGACTTGGGAGCGATGGTGGTGGTGGTGGTGGTGGTGGTGGTGGTGGTGGTGGTGGTGTTTTTTAGTTTAAGGAAGAAAAATTTTAATGCTGTTAATTTTAGTAGTTGTGGTGGTGGTGGTGGTGGTGGTGGTGGTGGTGGTGGTGGTGGTGATTTTTATTCATTTATTTATTTATTTTTTTTAGTTCAAGGACGAAAAACAATAATAATGTGAATTGTGGTGGTTGTGTTACTGGTGTTGGTATTAACTGTTTTGGTTGGTGTGGTAGGAACGGTGGTGATAGTAGTGGTGGTGGTGATGGTGGTGGTGGTGGTGGTGGTGGTGGCAGTATGTTTTGAGTTTACGAATAAAAAATGATAATGTTAACTGTAATGATTGTGTGGTAGGAACGGTGGTAGTAGTAGTAGTGGTAGTGGTGGTGTTAGCAGTAGTAGTAGTAGTAGTAGTAGCAGTAGTAGTGATGGTGGTGGTGGTGGTGGTGGTCGCTGAGGGAGAGACGCAGCGTGACTTATGAATATTCCAGTTTGCATGCAGCAGGATGGAATAAAGCCCGGGAAAGGAACGCCGGTGGGGTGAAGCCTGAGGAGCTTAGCGCGGAATATTTCTTTTTCCACTCTCACTCTCACTCTCTCTCTCTCTCTCTCTCTCTCTCTCTCTCTCTCTCTCTCTCTCTCTCATTCCCACCCAATATAAGTACATTGGATTATTTAGTTTTTATGTAGCATCTCTGATTCATTTCTTCTTTAGCATTACAAGTCAATTAATTTATCTCTCTGCATTCTCCTCAACAATCTATGTCCATATGATCAAAAGAGTATTTTCTATATAGTTCTAATGATATTCTACCTTTCTCAATGTAGTTATCACGATCAAACTTATCAATTCGCTGTACAGTCTTAATAATTTAGCTTTCTATACGTCTTTAATACAGCCAGATTAATTTTTCATACAGTTTGCTCTTAAAAATCATCCATGTTTGTTCCCCCACACCAGTCTGTTCCCACCCATATCGTGTCAGGCTGTGTGGAACCACGCCACGGTCTCCACTTGTTTATCAACGTTTAATGTCCAGGCCATCCCTCCTCCATGAAAATGCAGATTAAATAAACGCGTCAATTTGCAAGTTTGGTGAGTTAGACTTTCACAAAAACGTTGGCTTACATTACATGAACTTAGTCACACTTCTGCTCGCATATCCACTGATTTCAATAGGCTCTATAAACTTTAAACTTAGGCTGTAGTAGTTGGTTACTTTTTGTCTCTTCGTCTTTTTAAAATTATGATTCATTCTCCCTTCAGTACTACTAAATTCACAAGTGAGCATTTTAAAACAATTTGTAAACATAAAACAGTATTCGTAATTCGATGTATGTCATGAGAGAGAGAGAGAGAGAGAGAGAGAGAGAGAGAGAGAGAGAGAGAGAGAGAGAGAGAGAGAGAGAGAGAGAGAGAGAGAGAGAGAGAGAGAGAGAGAGAGAGAGAGAGAGAGAGAGAGTAAGGATACGAAACAAACAAGGCAACACGCAGCGTCTTCCCGACCAACTGCTGCTGAAATGATGGATCACGAGTCTGGCCTACAACGTGAAATGAGGACAAGACATATGAGTAGAAAGTCGCATGAATAATAGATAATCAGGCGTACAGGGCGAGACGAGGCAGTCTATCACAGCTCTAGCGTGGACAGGAGAACAGTGCATCTCATTACCGCTGCGTTAGAGAGATAGACCCGAAGTATTGATTCACTAGTAATAGAATGTAGGAATAGAGAAGTAAACGTACAAAGTGGAACGAGGCAGTCTATCACAGCTGTAGCGTGGACATGAGAACAGTGTATGTTATCATTGTGTAGAAAGACAGACTGAAGATATAACTGATTTACTAGTACTGGAAAAATATAGAAACTAGAGTTGAAATCATATATTTTCTTGATTTTCTGAAATATTTAAATTGAGAGTCCGCAGTATTGTGTGCATAACGCAAATTAGCTTAAAATAACGATGCATCTTATAGGCATTGAGTAGGAAGACCAAAAGTATAACTGATTTACAAGTATTGGGAAGGGCACAGATACTGGAGATGACACTTGAGAAAGAGCATTGACTAAAGGAGGCCAGAATTTCAGAATTTGGGTGAAAATTTTAGTTTTCTATGTTTTGATGGTCATAGAAAAAGCAAGTAAAAAATTGGGGCAAGCAAACTTAACAAAAATTGGTGGAAATATTACACGTATGGCTACCAAACTCAAGTAAAAGTTATGAGAAGATTGGATAAAATTTTTGTGGGGATTCTGACTTCCTTAATTAAAGAAAACTATATCACACTGAGCAACAGCTACTACGGATAGAGGATAAAGAGAATAAACACCGATTTCAGGATATTTAAAGGAAAACTACCGCATTAAGAATAACATCGATACTAGAGATGAAACTTGAGAAACAACATCAATTTCAGGGCATGACTTAAAGAAATTTACCGCATTGTGAGTACCGATTAAAAGGCCTCGTGAAAGTCATCAGGTCCTTCCCAAGTTTAGTGCAAGGCTTCGTGTTGGTAGACGCCAGGGACGAGCAGCCCCTGAGAGCAACACCCAACTAAGGGAGGAGAAAGATTCCTGATTCATACTTTCACGCCAACCTGAATGATGGTGAACGCCCGGGCCTCACACTCCCGCCCACCCACGCCCACACACACACACACACACACACACACACACGCAATGGTGGTAGTAGTAGTAGTAGTAGTAGTAGCAGTAATAGTAGTAGTAGTAGTAGTAGTAGTAGTAGTAGTAGTAGTAGTAGTAGTAGTAGTAGTAGTAGTAGTAGTAGTAGTAGTAGTAGTAGTAGTAGTAGTAGGAGGAGGAGGAGGAGGAGGAGGAGGAGGAGGAGGAGGAGGAGGAGGAGGAGGAGGAGTAGTTGTTGTTGTTTACTGAAAAATCATAAATAAATACAAAATTGAAAGAAGCAATAAAGAAGATTCTCTCTCTCTCTCTCTCTCTCTCTCTCTCTCTCTCTCTCTCTCTCTCTCTCTCTCTCTCTCTCTCTCTCTCTCTCTCTCACACACGTACGTTCATCCACCTGGAAGTCTCCTCCGCTCCTGAATATATGATTAGTTCTCGATGCCAAGACAACCCGATAAGGATTTACATAAATTTATATACATTCCTCATCACACTTTTTTTTCCCCTCTCGGTAATAAAAGTGTAGGATAAAAATTAATCCATTTGCCAACAGCCCTCAGTAGGTCTTGCGTATCGGTGGGTGACGGGTCGTGGCCAGCATGAGTTTTAACTAAATTGATTGTCTTACACTGGATGACTGCTGCCGGAAATACGTTGGAGTTTCACAATTTTCTGTTTGCCAAGCGTTATTTCGTTGTGAACTTTAGATAAATGGCTCTGTTATTCCTATACGCACAAAAAAAATATGGATGGAATTTCTACTCTTTCTCTCCTTCGCTCTCTTTTTTTTCTCTTTTCATTTTTTTTTCTTTTCCTTGGCACATTCGTTTTGGATGCGCTCATTTTTCTTCTTCCATTTATTTCCAGGTACATTTACTTTGGCTTCCGACCAACCTGAATGAAAAAAAAACAATAAAACCGGAGTATTTTTTTCTTTTTTTCCCTCTCTTTTTTTCCAGTTCAATCTCCTGGGTCTCTTTCCGCCTTAACAACAACAAAAGCCATTACTTTTTTTAATAAAATCTAAACTTGTTCAAGCTTGACCCCTTTTTTTTTTCATAATTTTTTTTTCATCCCGTGTGAGTCACCGTTCTCAGTATTGGTCACAGAGAGCGAGCGACGTGGGAGAGAAGGAAGACACCCTAATAAAGAAGTGGAGGTTCACACGAGGATGGCGGAAGAAAATCAAAGAGTAATTTCTGTCTCCTCCACGTGTATGAGAAGAAACACTACCTGGCCAACCCTTCTGGATATTTCGATATTCCTACGAACCCAAAGTTTAGACATACAAAGATCACAGAATAGGAGGATGGAAAAGTATGGATAGAGTTTATATATTAAAAAAAAAATTGAGTCATGGAGAATATAGTAGAATTGGTGTAAAAGGAAACATCACTCAGTAAGGAGTATTCTACACAAGAGGTGGTCAGACAGCATTCCTGTTTTGTAGCACCAACAGCGGCCCTGAACACTACTACTACTACTACTACTACTACTACTACTACTACTACTACGCTGCCTCAACGCCTCCCTCCCACACTTCGCAACGCAACGCAAGCTAATACAGTGATTCATTTTCCTAATCTCTCTCTCTCTCTCTCTCTCTCTCTCTCTCTCTCTCTCTCTCTCTCTCTCTCTCTCTCTCTCTCTCTCTCTCTCTCTCTCTCTGTACAAGGTTATTAATTTTTTGATCATCGCATACAAATTATCTATTCGTCCTCCGCCCGTCTGCCTGCCTGTCTGTCTGTCCGTCTGTATAGCTGTCTGTCTGCCTGTCCAGTTGTGTGTGTGTGTGTGTGTACCACTACTACTACTACTACTACCACTACTACTACTACTACTACTACTACTACTACTACCACTACTACCACCACCACCACCAATACCATCACCTTCCCTCTGATCCGCGCATACAGATTATCTTTTCCTCCGCCTTCCCTCTGCCGTCTCCCCACCCGCCCCTCTCTCTCTCACTCTCCCAGACTCTGAGGGAGGGGAGGATGATGACGCCTCGCCCCTCAGCCCGCCTCTCGTTCTGTGCCCGAGGCTGCCACAAACTATCCTGCCGCGAGAGACTCACCTCACGCTCACTACCCAGCCTTGCACGAACGCCACTCCGCCACTCTGCCTTCCTTCTCTACCAGTACACAAGAAGCCTTCACTTCCCACTCTCCTTCTCTTACATATTTATTCGTTGTTTGTTTCTATGTGGTGTGATCGTCTCTCTCAATCTATCTGTGTAGCCTCTCGGTTTGTCTATCTCTGTTATCTCTCTTTATAAGTACAGTAGATGACTTCACTCGCCCCTCCTTACTTACGGATTTTCTGCATGTTTCTATTTGGTATGGCATTTGTTTAAACTGTTGGTGCTTTGTTTTTCACCGGTTTTCTCCTTTGTGTCTCTGTTCATCTCTCTCTACATGACTATTCCTCTCTCCACAAGTGCGCCAGAAACTTCCACTCCTCGTTTTGAAGACTTCCTTGAAATTCCATATCTACGTGTCTGTGCTTGGTATAACTGCGTCTATAACTGGGTTTTTCTCTGTCTATATTACCTCCTCAATCTTTCCTTTTGACGAGTCTTTTGTGTCTATTGGTCTATCTCTGTGACGATGTTTCGTTTCACTCTTCTGTTCATCTCTCTCTCTCTCTCTCTCTCTCTCTCTCTCTCTCTCTCTCTCTCTCTCTCTCTCTCTCTCTCTCTCTCTTTCTCTTTTTCTGTGTTTTTTGTTTGTTTATCAAAACTGGCGGTATTGCGTATTGTTGTTTATCTAATTTCACAAACATCGCAATTACGGACAGTCAATACGTACTCATGGCGCAGAACAATAACAACAACAATTGCAACAGAACAATAGCAGCAGCAGGAACACCAAAAACAAGAAAAACAACTGCATCGGGAACGAACACAGATGGTGGTGGTAGTAGTAGTAGTAGTAGTAGTAGTAGTAGTAGTAGTAGTAGTAGTAGTAGTAGTAGTAGTAGTAGTAGTAGTAGTAGTAGTAGTAGTGGTAGCAGTGGTGGTAGTGGTGGTGGTAGTGGTGGTAGTAACAATATCATCACTAAAAATCATTATTTGCGTCCGGTCTCGGCTCCAATTAATTTTCATCATCCACACCCTTATAAGATCACCACCTTAATCTTTACCCTGGCTATCTACCCGACCACCACCACCACCACCACCGCCTCACCCTCCCCTGCACAACCCGTCGACCCGTAGCAATATTTCTCAGCACGCCTTGATATGTTTGGCCAGCACAAATCACAGCAAACCTTTCAATACATATACTTATCCCGTAAATATACTCATTCACTTCAGGGTACTTCAGTCTGAGTTCACTGAGAGAGACGTGGGAGGAGAAAGAGAAGGAGCAGGAATCGAGGCGGGCAGTGTATCTCCTCTGACCATCATCACCTCTCATTTTTTTTTTCGGCAGTCAAAATGTGCATGAATCATTTATGCTGCATCTTCTTAGAGACCAAAGCAGGCTCTGCCCATTAGAGAGAGAGAGAGAGAGAGAGAGAGAGAGAGAGAGAGAGAGAGAGAGAGAGAGAGAGAGAGAGAGAGAGAGAGAGAGAGAGAGAGAGAGAGAGAGAGAGAGAGAGAGAGAGAGAGAGAGAGAGAGAGAGAGAGAGAGAGAGAGAGAGAGAGAGAGCGCAAACACCAACATATATACGAGTATTGATCCTTGCATTGTTTATGACAGGTCACGCTATTTATTGTAAAGCAAGGCATGTTCAGTAGCAAAGATGAAGGTTCCTCCCCACCCACCACTCCAGAGAGAGAGAGAGAGAGAGAGAGAGAGAGAGAGAGAGAGAGAGAGAGAGAGAGAGAGAGAGAGAGAGAGAGAGAGAATTTGCGGTAACTAGATAAAGGCACGGGGAAACAGCTGGCCTGCAAACAATTGAGGTGTAGATAATAAGCTTATATTCTCACTGTACATAGAGCGCGTGAGGAACCCGCTCTTGAACGCACCACCACCACCACCACCACACGTACCACCACCACCACCACCACCAATGACGCCGCACATAGCAACTACAATCTCTACCGGACTCCAGACTAAGAGAGAGAGAGAGAGAGAGAGAGAGAGAGAGAACAATGTGGATGGTTTTAATTCCTTTCCAGTTACAGAGGAGGTATTCATCTACTTCCTCGAACAAAAAAATTAAAGCTAAATGCATGAGGAGGAGGAGGAGGAGGAGGAGGAGGAGGAGGAATAAGCTGGTGGTGTTGGAGGAGGAGGAGGAGGATAAATAAGACGAGAAGGAAGAGGGGATAAGGATGAAAAATAGGATGAGTGAGAAGAAAAGGGAAGAGAATGCAGGGTGGTGGTGGATGAGGAGGAAGTGGAGGAAGAGAAAGAGGGTGGAAAAAAAAAGAGAGGGAATAAGACGAGGAGGACGAGGAGGTGGAGGTGGTATCGGTGTTGGTGCTAGAAAAGGAAGGAGGAGGAGGAGGAGGAGGAGGAGGAAAAGGAGGAGGAGGAGATACAGGAGGAAGGAGCTTGACAGAAATGATCGGCTGAAGGAGGAACAAATAGACATCTGTGATAGGCCGTGAAGATTGGCGAGGCAAGCGTTGTTCGTCACATCTTGAAGGGTGATGCATGAAGATACTACGAGAGAGAGAGAGAGAGAGAGAGAGAGAGAGAGAGAGAGAGAGAGAGAGAGAGAGAGAGAGAGAGAGAGAGAGAGAGAGAGAGAGAGAGAGAGAGAGAGAGAGAGAGAGAGAGAGAGAGAGAGAGAGAATTTCCGTAAATTTTTTTCTGTCGTATTGTTTTGTCTAAAATATTCAAACTCACTTCAGAGACTCTTCAGTTTCTCTTCAATTTTAAGAGTCCATCTTCCTGCCTCGACAAGCTCCCAGCCTGTCACCCAAACTTTTCCTCTCTTGTCACTCACTCGTCCTACTGTTATTGAATAGAGGAGTGTACTTCTTCGATGCTATTTTTATCTCATATTAGTTGTGAAGCTGTCGTTTGCAGCGTTGGTAATACAAGAAAGAAGAGTATTCCTCCAGAAGGTTTTAAGATACGTCTCAAATTTTAGTTTTTTTTTTCTTTTTGTTCCTTAGACCAGTGGTCCTCTTACGAAATAATAATCTTAGTGTTTTCTTAGTCTCTCTGTCTCGTGTCAACGCTCACTCGTATCTCGGCAGGTTGCTAAACATCAAGGACATGACGTTTGCTATCTCGCTGATTGATTTAAGTGACTGTGATGTCTCTGCTTTGTCTTCCTGCTTTGCTGTTGGCATCACAATTCTTTGTTTTATATCTTTCGTACACACACACACACACACACACACACACACACACACACATATATATACACACAATATTTTTATCTCCACTTTTGCTTCTATTACTCCGGTTATTAATTTTCACCATCATGTCAACTTGGTTCGTCCAATTTTGATACTATAAAATTCAAGTGATATTTTATCTTTCCCACACGACTTTATTGTAAAAAAAATCCGTCCATCACTCTTTTTTTATAAATTCATTCATTCCCACTTCCATAGCAATCTGTTTCATTCATTAATACGAGATAACGATTTTTTTTTTTTTCTAATTGAATTCCTGGAACATTTCTCATCCCCAAGAAAGACTGATTCATGTTCATCAGCTCTCTCTCTCTCTCTCTCTCTCTCTCTCTCTCTCTCTCTCTCTCTCTCTCTCTCTCTCTCTCTCTCTCTCTCTCTCTCTGCTTCATTAAAATGCACCATGTTTTGTAGCTCGCTATTCCGTAGTGGCGTGACTTAATTCATTCCGCGTAGTTACATCCATCACTGTATTTTTAGGCAACTTCGTGGGGTTTGGAGAAAATTTGGCGGTTTCATGTGGTGAACTCCCAGCCTGTCTGTCTGTCTATCTATTTGTCTTTCTGTCACTTTTATTTATTTATGTTTTTCAATCTAGAGAGGGAGACAGAGAGAGACAAACAGAGAAACAAACACAGATTAACCACAAATTTACGAACACCACCATTATAAATACGAGTAAACAAACATATATTTTATCAACTGTATACGAGAGAAAACGTAATATACTAGTAGTCACGCATTCCGAGGCGTATAGCGGGAGAGTCACTTCCTATAGCGCTCCCCCCCCCCTACACTCCCGGCGGCAGCTCCCTCACACCGCCACGTGCATAGGAGTGTGTACTACCGGCTTTTAAAAACAACAATCCGACATTTGTTCCCCATTCAAAAGCCTGAATGCCGCCAGAATAGAGAGAGAAAAAGGATACTGCACTGTATGAAAAAAAAAGTTGTGGCAGCATTTCAAGTCATGCACGGTGCACTCAAAATGTTGTGTGGATAGCACTGGGAAATGCATGAGAAGAATCAGCTTCCCTCTTCTTACAATGGAACCTTTCTGGAGCCATACATGTCTAGGGGAACCTCTCGGGAAAAAGGTTTTCTGAATTTTTATATTTACCCAACTGCGGAAAGGACAGAACTGCGGAGTAAAGTGTGAGAGAGAGAGAGAGAGAGAGAGAGAGAGAGAGAGAGAGAGAGAGAGAGAGAGAGAGAGAGAGAGAGAGAGAGAGAGAGAGAGAGAGAGAGAGAGAGAGAGAGAGAGAGAGAGAGAGAGAGAGAGAGAGAGAGAGAGAGAGAGAGAGAGAGAGAGAGAGAGAGAGAGAGAGAGAGAGAGAGAGAGAGAGAGAGAGAGAGAGAGAGATCCTATCCCCTTATGCTTAATCTTATAACATATACAAGGTGGTAATCTAAACATTCACTCCACTTGGTAATCTCTCCTCGAAAAATAACAATAACAACACAAGAAAAGAACAAACACTGCAAACTTTATCGATATTAGAGTGCTGGAATCCTTGACCAGCACGTGTATATTGTGCTTCCATCATTTCTCTCCCTGTAAGAGTTCAAATCTTGTTATTCTGAGGCTGTGAAACATACATACACTAAACACGCTCCCCCGGACATGTGGAATTATCTATCCTTTCTCCCCGGATTCAAGTTTCAATACCAGTCATTTACTGAGAGGTGGTGGGGCCGAGCGTATCAGTGGAGCTGAGCTAAGGATGATAAACTGTGGCTTCCTTGGAATTGATTGGGTATCTCTAAGGGGAATAGCGTGAACAAGTGCTTGGAGTTTTATGTTGATCTATACTCGTTAAGGAGAGTAACTAGTGAATTCTATACCGTGGTGCAGGAGAAATAGAGAGAGAAGGAGGGATGGATGAAAGTGCTGTTCTTGTTCTTCTGATGACTTTACATGCATCGTAACCTAATTTATGTTCCTTGTGTTTTATTTAATCTATATTTTTTGTGGCCCATAAAGTCTGTCTAACTGTCTGTCTATCAATGATCTATACAAGGGTGAGGATGAGAATACCTAGCAAACTTACTCTATAACGTACTGCAGGAGAGAGAGAGAGAGAGAGAGAGAGAGAGAGAGAGAGAGAGAGAGAGAGAGAGAGAGAGAGAGAGAGAGAGAGAGAGAGAGAGAGAGAGAGAGAGAGAGAGAGAGAGATGCTGCTCTTGTATGCCATGAAACACGTCAGTATGTTACGTTGATCTCGCTGCACATTTCACAATCCTACCTGTCTGCATGACGAAAACAAAGCTGTTAATTGATTTCTACTAATATTGCAGGAATTTGGTGTTTGTAATGTCCATCCAATTACACTGTTATGCATTCAACATATGGGTACATTTGTCCAGTTATTTAATGCCCTGTGTGTATGTGCGCGTGTAGGCGAGCACCTGTGTAGTGTGTGTGTGTGTGTGTGTGTGTGTGTGTGTGTGTGTGTGTGTGTGTGTGTGTGTGTGTGTGTGTGTGTGTGTGTGTGTGTGTGTGTGTGTGTGTGTGTGTGTGTGTGGTGTTTTATATCTGCTTCATCACGCATTTGTTTGTACGTGCGTGCATACATGCATGCGAGTGAGCACATGTGTGTGTGTTGTAACAGGAATTCTAAACCGGAATACAGATGGCCACACAAATACAATCACAACATCACGTAACACACACACACACACACACACACACACACACACACACACACACACACACACAGCAACAAAAATAAGGAAGGACACCCCTCTGGCCTCATCCCGGTGCAGGAAGCCTAGGGGAGACATTTGCAAGTGTCGTAGCAGCAGCGGCAGCCTGACTTATTCTATCAAGAGGTGTTCGACATGGGAGGAGTGAGTGCAGAGGCTTGCTGGCTGACCGTGAGAGGAGTGTGGGATGTGAGAGGGTGGGCCATGTGCAGCGTCTTTTTATGGTGTAAACGCGTGTCATTCACGGTGATAGGTGAAGACTGGCTGTTAGTTATCTCTCTCTAACCAAAGCCTTGTCTATCGCATATTCCAGTAGACTCTTAAATAAACTGTACGGATGTAATTGCTTGTTTCCTCAAATGGGCACTTTGAGCAAGATTTATTTGTACTATTTAGAAATTTATTTATTCATTTATCTATTTATTTGGTGGTCCATTTTTTTCTACCTTACAACATACAGTCTTTCTGGATTGCAACTTTCCGGTAAACAAGTCCGAAGAGAGAACATCCTTGGGTTTAATAATTTCACATAGTGCTCGATGAACTGACGACTCAAGATTATTGTTGTCGGGCAGCACTGCACTCGAATTTCCTCAGACATAACAGTGAAGGTGAAAGTAGTTATCTCATTTCTTTATATAGTCAGTTTCTATCACTTAACAAACTAATAAGAACATAAGAAATAAGGGAAGCTGCAAGAAGCCATCAGGCCTACATGTGGAAGTACCTGTATAAAACATGTCAATTTTCACATATCCTCCCTTTCTGATCTAAAATGTGATCTAAACCGCATATTTTAATAATCAGGAAAGTGACTACATAAACTCGTTCGGCCAATCACAGCAATAAAGTAGTAAGAATGAAGAAATTCGTGTAGTATTTTGAACGCAGTGAAACAATTAATTTAAGCATTACAATATTTTGGGAGTATAAAAAAAAACACTGACGAAGGCTGCTGATGGAAAGAAGAATATCCGATGCGTGTATTTCTATTCTCTGTTCTCTCTCCTTTTCCTCTGCTTTCCCGTCCCATTCTCGCCTCCTTCCATTTGTATGCATACACTGGCTCCTCCTCCTTCTCGTCCCATTTTGTCCGCTGCTCTCATTTCACCTTCCACATTTTTTTTTCTTTCCTCTTCTTCGCTGACCTTCCTATTGTTTCTTTTCTTTTTCGTATTCTGACGTTCGGTGTCATTTTGTCTGTCAGTCTGGTATCATGAATCCCTCATATTGGTGCACCTGTTCCTTTCTCTCTTTGTGTCTTTTCGTCTGTCTTCAGTATTTATGTATGTTGTTTCCTTGCTTGTCTCTGAGAAATGGAGAACTGGTCTGTTTGATGATACAACGAATATTAGACGTTGCGTTGAATAAATATGCAAACATTTCTATCAAATGAAAATAAACTCATTACTTACTGAATATCAATAATGGCAAAGTCAATACCGATTATCTGAAAGCTGAGGAGTAAAAGACCGAACATCTGATAACTCTCAACTGTGTGTAGTTTTAAAACTCGAAAGGTTTAACAACTGCATCTCATCATATTTAAAACATGATTCCACTAACTCGAGGGAAAACAAGAATCTGTAAATAAAAAAATAACTAAAATGGAAAATTGCGAGATTACACCTCAACTTACAGAAGAGTTTAAGGCAAATCCTGGAGGGTACGAGGCTGTGTTTAAATCAGATGATATGTTTCCAGGAGCTGACAGTTAACTCTCACAATCCAAAAACCTGAGCTGCAAGATAACTGAGATGGAAAATTGCGAGATTACAGACGAAACGAAACAAAATTTTAGAGGGATGTGGAGCTTTGTTTAAATCAGGTTATGTTTTTCAAGTGGTAGCCAGTTATTCACTCCCACACAGTAAGCACCTGAATGATACAATGTGTGTTGGGATAGATAGAGCCCTGCAAGACAAGCCCGTGTGTATTTATAAGATAAGAAGTTCCTATAATATGAATTGCCTTCTGCTAATTATACTGTAGTCTTTTTTTTTCTATTCACATTAAATTAACTTTTTTTTATAACTTGAAGCTTTCTGTACCATACGTAAATTTTTGTCACTGAAAACACGACGGCAAATTATCAATATTCGAGTTTATCTTCTATCTTTGTAAGCCATATATCATTCTCATATCCAATGTAGAGCATGAAAAAGATGACAACAAATTCAACACCACTGAAAATAATTAATAAGAACATCCAAGGTAATAACAAAGGCGGTGGCAGCAATGTCAGGAACACTTCTAATCATTCAGGTAGACTTCAACTCCATGACTTAACACTCCTTCGTATCTTTCCAGGAGGCTCCCCACCTCGCCACTGGGCAAATGGAGGCGTTAATCACAAGGTGGACGAGAAGCTGTCCACGCTATCCAGGTAAGTGCAAGCAGCGGTGATGGACGGGACACCTTGCCAGCAATAGTACAGAGGAGCTTATTCTAAAACGCTTTCCTTTCTTACCACGACATGACTAGCCAGGTTCTCAAGTGTTTTCCCTGTCAGTAACGGGAAAATTTTGTTAATTACTATAACTATAAAAACATACTTAAAAACCCGTGTAACTTCAACTAGAGCCTTTTGAATGTAGTGGAGGTGCGGGGCAGAAGTGCTTTGGGATATGAGCCAAAGTGTGGTTGTGTCGTGAGTAAAATAGACAAGTTTCCCTTTCAAGTGAGTTGCAGTAATGACTGAGCTCATAAGCATCAGAAAATGGCATTCCTATCAAGGGGATCTGGGAAATTGTCTGCATGTTAGACTTTTTGTCACGAATTTTCCTCCTTGGTCCAAAAATAAAGGCAAAGAATATTGGCATTTCATTTTTTTTTTTTAATGGAATAAGCAATTAGCACAACTCAAATTCACCCTTGGATCTCCCTTCCCTTGTTAATAAATAAAGAGAAAAAAACGAAAAATAAAGGAAAAGTGTATCAATTTTTACATATCACTACTATTTTTTTCATTTACGCACCTGACTCGACCACAACCTGGCGGCAAACGCTCTGCAACCCGTCACCCAGTCCCGCACCGACCTTGTGCCCCTTTTCGCCCCCTCCCTTGGCCACCATCTGTATGCACGCTCGCAAGGGGCGGCAGGAATCCTCTCATTAGGTGGCAAGTGCTCCCTGCCTCGTCAGCCTCACTATTTCTGCTATGCTGTTGCTATTTTTTTTTTTCCAATGTTTTTTTTTTTTTGTGATGTGTATGGTAGAGCATCTCTCTCTCTCTCTCTCTCTCTCTCTCTCTCTCTCTCTCTCTCTCTCTCTCTCTCTCTCTCTCTCTCTCTCTCTCTCTCTCTCTCTCTCTCTCTCCAACCGGTATATCTCTAAAACATTCAGTATGTGCGTAAAATTTATGAGCATTATACTGTTGACTTTTATATCTATATTTTGGGTTCGCCTTTTTATTTATTTTATTGTTTTTTTTTTCATTCATCGCAGCGATTTCATCACTTACTTTTATTGTCTTTTCCTGTCGTTGCTTCGTGAAATATAGAGCAGCGAAACACACTGTCTGGACTTCTGATACGTATAACTTAAACTATCATACACACTTTGCCTGTTGTATAGTTTCGAATCATAATTCAGCAATATAAAAGTCAAGGGGGGTTATGACAATAAGGACTATGAAGATATATACAGAATATCTATATGTTTCCATGGCTCACTCAGTAACTAAACTATACTAACCTAACCTAACTCTGACCTAAATTAACTTAACCTAACTCAATACCTAATTTTAACCTAACCCAAACTAGCAATAGACACACACACACACACACACACACACACACACACACACACACACACACACACACACACACACACACACACACACACGCACAAACTTGGCTTGATTCCAGAAGGAGCGAAGGAATATTTTCTCGGCAGGGATCTGTCTTTCCCGCTGGACAAATGGATTTTAGTGGTAACGTAGGAGACTGACTCGCGTCCTGGCGACCACTGGGCAGGGAAAGGCTATTTGTGTGACGTATCCTTGGGTCTTGAAAGTTTAGTGAGATAAAGTTCCGGGAGAGAAAGAAAGTAGACGAGATCAGATTTTCGACATTATTTGCAGTCACGAGTTTGATGGAAGAGGCGCTTAGTTATAATGAGGAATTCAGTAGATACTTGGAGGGTATTTGTGTGACAAGTCTGTGGGGTCTTGAAAGCTCAGTGAGAGAAAGACGGCAGGCGTGATTAGATATTTGGCATTATTTGTAGTAGTTAGTATGATGAAATAAGTATTCAGTTAGAATGACGAGGTAGTTCTTAAAGCTTGAAAGTTCATACGTGTAGTTCTTAAAGCTTGAAATTTAGATATACTTTTGTAAATACGAAGACTTTTTTCCTCCAATAACTACAACAGAAAGAACTATACATAAGAGCATAAAAAATAAGGGAAGCTGCTGTAAGTCATCAGGTCCATACGTGGCAGTCCCCGCATGAAACATACCTACCCTTTTCCATCTATCAACCCCACTCACAAGTCTAATCTTTATGTATGAGGTTGGTAATCGTGACACTAATTCATAAACGTGACATTTCCTCAATGGGAAAATTAAATAGCACAACGGAAATCCCTTTTTTTCCTACAGTAATCAACACCTAGAAGCAAATAATCGTGACACTAATTCATAAACACGTGAATCATTTCCTCTGTAGAGTATCAGTGATGTTCCACAATTTACGTGGAAAAAAGGAAAATTAAAGGTCACGGCGTAAGAAAATAAGGGAAGCTGCAAGAAGCCATCAGACCTACACGTGGCAGTCCCTGTATGAAAGTCCCTACATTTTGTCTGAGTAAGAAGCAATCAGGCGCAAAATATACCTCGCCAGGTCGTATTTACCCGGGATTCAGGAATGAGGGGCCGTGTGTATCGTGGCTCTCCCGCCCTCCCCTCCCGAGGCAATCAGGCGCATTAGCTCAGCTCTATCTCCTGTGTTCATTCAGACCGCGGCAATTCTCGTTGATTCGAGAGGGAGAAAGTATGTCACCATCATAATTACAATTACTTCATCATTGGCGTCATTGCGACCCCAACTTAGACGAATTACTAATGCATCACAACTAATAACTCCATTGTAATAATAAATAATGACAAAATTACTAATGGTGTTAAATCACATATATATATATACCTATTATTTTCTTGAATAATTTTTGTTCCACTCTTTGAGACGCAACAGAAGAAAATTACAGATGGAGGTATGAGATTTTGTCTCTCTCTCTCTCTCTCTCTCTCTCTCTCTCTCTCTCTCTCTCTCTCTCTCTCTCTCTCTCTCTCTCTCTCTCTCTCTCTCTTGAAATGCCGACTTAATTTTTACCTTTGTACCCCCGTTTGAAATATGCCAGAATTGCATTTAAGAACTGGGGAAGTCACGCGGAATTGGACAGAAAGAATCAAGTAAAATGTTGCAGCAGAACACTGTCATGAAAGCGTGCCAGTATGCCAGACTCCTCTTTCGCTTAGCAATAACCTTGTATGAAACCTGCACGGGCGCTAAAGGGAAAGTATATATATGAAAGACAGTAGAAAAGACAGAGGAAGGTATATGAAAACTGATTCATTATTATTTTTTTTTTAAGGAGAATAAGGAAAAACAATAGACAGTTGAATGAGAAGGAAGAGGAGTAGGATGGGACAGAAGATGAATAGGAATGTGGAAAGGAGGAGGAGGAGGAGGAAGAGAAGGATGAGCAGGAAGATAAAAGGAGGCAGAAAATCAAACTAAAGAAAACGAAGAGGAGGAGGAGGATCATGATGAAGATAAGGAATGGGGAGAAAAAAAAAACGGAGGGAAAATGAGAGATGATGTGTAGGTTGAAGGAAGAGGATGAAGATGAGGAACGAGAATGAGAAGTAGATAGAAAACGAGCGAGCGGTGTGCGAGCAGGAGGGAGGTTGGTGCACGTGACTGCCAGACGTAGTGCACAGCAGGTGACGAGC
>NC_087164.1:26157422-26162422 GCF_035594125.1 Scylla paramamosain
ACAGGTGGAAAGACATGCATACATAGAAAGAAAGGTTGCTGAGTATAGAGACAGATAGAGACAGGCAGGCGAAAAGACACACAAACATAAGATAGCGAAATGGAAACACACACACACACACACACATACCAACACGCCTACCCACCCACACGCACGCACCTTCTTGACCAATACAGAATTTGGAAAGGAATATGAATAATTAAGTCTCTCGATATGAATGACTACGATGGTGTACTACGTGTATGAATGCATTGCTATGAAAAATAAAAATAATGATAATAATAATAATAAATAAAAGCACCTTGGAGTGAAAGGTGCGGAGGAAGAGGAAAGCTGTGGACAGAAAAGGAAATTCTTGGGTGACAATGGATGATCAGAACGTCATGATGTATTGAGAGAGAGAGAGAGAGAGAGAGAGAGAGAGAGAGAGAGAGAGAGAGAGAGAGAGAGAGAGAGAGAGAGAGAGAGAGAGAGAGAGAGAGAGAGAGAGAGAGAGAGAGAGAGAGAGAGAGAGAGAGAGAGAGAAAGAGAGAGAGAGAGATTCGGGTAACTAATAAAAAAAGAAATTCCTCATCACGTAAACCAGCGTAATGAAAACTAAAATGAACTACATCGACAGTCAATATATTCGAAGTGCAGAGGAGACTGAAGCATTGCAAGGTTAAAGCCGAATTCTGAATGCATTTTGCTTGTTGAGTGCACTTTGTCTTTTGAAGAGAACCTACATTTATAGAAAAAAAAAATGAAGGCCTTTCGCTGAATATACTCTCCTCTCCAGCTATCAAGTACGAGTATGAACATGTCGCCAGGACACGACAATACAACATACAAGCTAGCGTTGATTCAGGGAGTGAAAATATTGACAATGACAAGGGGGAATATAAATAAATGGAGGCTGAAATAATTCTGGGATATGTTCCGTGCAGGGAAGACAGGCAGTACAGGGTCGCAGGTCAGGAAGGAAGAGAAGCAGAATGAAAAGTAATAAAACTGAAAGGGGAGAAGGGATAAAGCCGAGATCGAGAAGGCTGGCGAAGGGGTACAGTGAGGGAAGAAAGCCCTTTCAAATGCTGTTTCCTTCACCACCTTGCGAGGAGTTCCGGTCTTGTATTCACTGCCCTTTATATTCCTCACTATATGTATACTTCTGACTCGCATCTCTTTATTACCGGTGAATACTGAAACTTGCTTATCCTTAATATTCTTTACTAAGTACATATATATACTTAAAACTTACCACTCGTATTTTTTCCTATTTATTTACTAATCTAATATCTAGAACAAACATTGACTAACTCACTCAGATGCGGTAAATCAACGTAATGTTAGTTAATAAGACTATTCCTGGTTACTATTGAAATATTTCTTTGGTATATACACAGTCCAACGGTGCTTAGGTGACTTAATAATCACCTTCCATTCACGTGCCTTACATGGTCCCCTCGTCACCTCCTCGTAACTCAGGGATAATATGTGAGAACATCGGCAGCCGAACCATCATTGGAGAATAGGAGTATTGATTAGGCAGAACTTTTGTGCGGGGTGAATATGTGGTGAGTCTGGTGTGGAAGGTGTGAAAGGGTATTGATGCGGCCTGAGGTGTCTGTCTCCAGTTACCCAAAGAAGTTTTGATTTTTTATTTTTTTTTTAGGTGTGTTTGTGTTTATCATTGTAATTGTTTCACTCTCGCACTCACACGCATGCACACTCACATACATAAAAGACGTAGACAATCACACACACAAACACACACCCACCCAACCACACTCCCAACCACACACACACACACACACACACACCCAAACAACGTACCCATTCAACCCACTCACCCACCCAGACACCGTCCCTCCCGCACCCCAACACACAGGGTTAAAAAAAAAAAAAAAAAGACACTGCATTACATCGACAATCAATGTTGCAAAGTGGTGAAGTGATTGCTCAACTGAACAGTAAAAAGCTGAATATTGAATGTGTTTCGCTCAATACATGGTGTGTCAGTTTGGGTGAGTGCGATTCATCCCGCTTTTAAGACCACACTGGGAGAGAAAAGCTGATGAATACGCGTCCCCTGATCACCCGCCGTCAGTGTAGATGTCACGTAATCTGCCAGGTGAAAGAGCATTAATTGACCTCGTAATATACAAGTAGGTCGAATATAATATGATTTCGTAACCTGCAAGTGGATTGAGAATAATACGACCTTGTTATCTGCAAGTTGATCGATGATATAACCTCTTAATTTGCACACAGGTCGAATATGATATAAATTGATGTGAAAACCTGTAATGCTCTCCACACTAGATAGCTTTACTGTATCTGCATTATTCTTACTTGATATATGCAAGTTAACAGAATGAATTAAATGGATTCCACTTCATTCCAACACAACACTCAACTAACTTTTCTTCTTTTCTTCTTTTCTTATTTTGTTTTTCTACTTTTCTTGCCCCTTCTTCATTTAAAGTACGGTTACCATAATACAAGTGGTCATTTTCATCACCTCAGTTCCTCTGTTAGCAGACCGTTATACAAACTTGCAGAGAGGGCGACTCACTCACTCTGTCAGGTCAAAGTTCACTAATACTTCCTCCCCGGAGCCACAAAAGTACTGCACGGGGCTGCAACACTCAACTTTACCACAATTCCCAGGGACCTGAGACTTTAAGTTACATAAAAAGTCATTATCTTTCTGGCTTAATTCTCAAATGTTGCAGACAAATATACTGTTTTGTTTTTTTTCCTAAGTCCCACATAGAATGCCAGAGGATTACAGTGTTTCTCCCTTTCACTCACAATAATGTTTTTTTTTATTTTTATCGTTCTACATGTACGGCTATCCTCTAATCTGTAGAACCCAAATGAAATAAAAGGAATATTTATTTTTGTAACAATATAAATACAATTTTGAACAGGCAGGGTAATAAATAAAAAAAAATAAATAAAATATAGTACATAAATCAATACCACAGAAATAATTAATGACAAACATTTGCAATCGATTTTGGTCATGTGAAATTAAACAACAAAGGGATGCGTTTTGGAGACCAACTGATGCACGCAAAAAAAATAAATAAATAAAATAAATAAATAAATAAATAACATAAATAACAAACAAATAAATAAAAAAAAAATCTATCGAACTACTAATCAACGCCAATTTAAAAACGACACACACACACACACACACACACACACACACACACACACACACACCTATGGACCTGTAGCGCGTCTCTTTTCCAGGCCACGGCAAAAGACCATGGAAATTAATGTAGCATATCTTTATCACAGTTCCCTGTACTTACACATTTGATTTTACCACATTTTCCTCACCCAAAGCAAAAGTTGTAATTGTAATTTTCAAGCGCATTTCTAGTGTGAACTGCTGGAATTTACGGTGTTTGTTTTTCTGGTGTTATTTCAGTGTGTATGCGTGTGTGTGTGTTTGTTGGGAGCAGTGGAGACGAGCGGGGGCGAAAGCAATTGAATGTCGATGTGTTTATCCGCATAAAACATGACAGTACAGTTTGTATTTAACCTATGTTTTGTATTTGTACTAGATACACAAAAAAATAAAAAAAAAAATAAAATAAAAAAAAATAGTGTGAAATGTAATGTTTGTGGTCAGTAGACTAAACTAAACTAGAAATAACTTTGAGCGGTGGTGTGTGTGTGTAGTGTGTGTGTGTGTGTGTGTGTGTGTGTGTGTGTGTGTGTGTGTGTGTGTGTGTGTGTGTGTGTGTGTGTGTGTGTGTGTAGGTGGGTGAGCGTACGTGCCTGCAAACATAGCGTAGATAATACAAATCAAGTCCTTTTGGTCTCCTTTCCATATCTACTTTTTCCTCTACGTCATTTTGAATTCAAGGATATTTCTCTCTACATCCACCACCACCACCTCCACCACCACCACTTCCAGCTCACCCACATCCCGCTTTAAATCAGTGTTCCTATTTGGGGAAAGCTGAATACATCTACATACTTCACAGCATCTGGTCTTTCTTATCCCGGATTCCCGTCTTCTTGTTTTTTTCCATCATCTCTCATCAGCACAACTTCTCGCTCCAATCGTTTCAGTCCCCTTACCTCTTTGAACATCATGATTAAATCTCCTCCCTCTCTCCTTGCTCATAATGTAGGTAATATTAGCTTTTCCACGCTCTCTCTCTCTCTCTCTCTCTCTCTCTCTCTCTCTCACTCTCTCCTCCTCTCTCTCTCTCTCTCTCTCTCTCTCTCTCTCTCTCTCTCTCTCTCTCTCTCTCGCTTAGCTTTTTCTGGCGTCCGCTTAGCTTTTATTTCTGGCGTCTTTTTGTAAACTGGTAATTTCTTGTTTTCTTCGGTTTTATTATATTTCACTACAAATTTTAGTTTATTTCATATCAAGGGTCGACAGTACGGAAATCCCTCAAGTCCTTATTGATGTTCTTTGCGCTTTTTTTTTTCTCCTTTTATTTTTTTTTTCTCTAACGTCTTTTTGTAACTCGAGTACATTCCTGCTTTTCTTCGGTTTTATTACATTTCACCACAAACCTCAGTCTACTCATTGCATTTCATATCAAAAGGGCAGTGCGAGATTTCTTAACCATTCACCGATGTTGTTTAGAGTGTCTCATCTTGATTTCTGTCTTTAAAGTCACTCCCAGATCTTTCACTTTCTTTACTTCACTTATTTATTTATGATCCAATCTCATGCTTCCGACCTCTCATCAGTCACTGTCCCTCAAGCCATTAGAGTGACAATGCATTCCTTGCTGCTAGAACTCAAACCTTTCATTCATATATCTTACCCCAAGACAAGCATATTATTCTCAGCTCTCAAGAGTCACAAATTACGAGTACTTCTTTATCTTAACATCATCCACTAGCATAATTCCGTAGCTCCCCAAGTTTGACGTGTATTTTACATATCAGAATCAAATAATGTACCTTGTGGCATGATATTTTTTTCTTCTTAACGTGTAAAAGTACCTCCTTATCTCAACGTGTAAAAACTATATCTTAAT
>NC_087164.1:26164922-26297422 GCF_035594125.1 Scylla paramamosain
GTTTTCTTTGCATTGTCATGACCTCCACGTCTAGTTTTTATACAGAGTTTGCTTTATACTCAAACAGAAACATTCACCTCCATAAAACACTAAAGAGGGGCGTCTCCTTTATCTTACTCTGATCTGTACAAAATATACCGGGTGGGTCTCAATGTGTGTGGGTGCTGCAGTGTGTGTTTACTCTCTCCTCAACAGAAACATCCATCCGTAAGACTGACAATGGGTGTTTTACTGGCTGTTGTTGTCTATGTGTGGCAAAAACACTCATGCATCCTGTAACAATAACTCATGCGGGATTTTCAAGTATGAGCGTTATATTTCAACTCTTGTCATCCCCTTTGGTAAAAGCTAGAGGTAATTTTTCAAAGCGTTTGTGAGTAGATTCCAGGCTTTTTTTGTGGAGATGGAAGCACAACATGAATTACACAAGGGATGTGTACCTTTAGTAATGTGAAGCAGCTTATAATTTTATTGTGTCACGCATTTTCATTTCTATTTTCATTTTCAGTACGGCCGTCACAGTGAAGTTTAATTAGAGTTTATATTAGAGTTTATGCATATTTAACGTTTTAATGTTGTTCCTTTTTTGGAGTTAAGTGCATTCAGTCCAGCGAGACTTGCTTTTATTATTCATTCAGATCTCCTTCCATTTATTCGGATATAAATAAACAGTAAGCACTGATAATGTGTTTGGCGTAATTCTGTGCTTGACGTGTAATGTCAACCGTGATGATCGCATTCAGTAAGACTCCAGCTTATCAGTGTAACGCAGGACTTTTCTCCCCTGTGTGTGTGTGTGTGTGTGTGTGTGTGTGTGTGTGTGTGTGTGTGTGTGTGTGTGTGTGTGTGTGTGTGTGTGTGTGTGTGTGTGTGTGTGTGTGTGTGTGTGTGTGTGTGTGTGTGTGTGTGTGTGTGTGTGTGTGTGTGTGTGTGTGTGTGTGTGTGTGTGAGATGATTCTTGTTAAGTTGCAATTAGACTAAATCATGTTATGCATACCATTCAATATTTTCTCGAATGCATGCAAAAATAATTATACACGTTAAAGGATCATAGATATTTATATACTTACAACAGGTTATAATAATTACACTATTCCACAATGACTATTTAAAGACGCTGCACTGTACTAACGAAGAGATAACTAGTCTAGCTTTCTTTTTCCCATCCTCTTTCTCTTTCACCTCCACCTCTTCCTCCTCCGCCGCCTCCTACTTCTTCCTCCTTAGTAGCACCACCGTCTGTCGTGTCCCAGTAATGGCGTAACTTTTTCTGTCGCCTGACCATAGACTTGGAGTGTATGTAAAACTGTTTCTCGAGTAATGGACAAACTTTTTCCTAGTCTGATCAAATCTATACTTACTTCTCCCTGTGTGTGTGTGTGTGTGTGTGTGTGTGTGTGTGTGTGTGTGTGTGTGTGTGTGTGTGTGTGTGTGTGTGTGTGTGTGTGTGTGTGTGTGTGTGTGTGTGTGTGTGTGTGTGTGTGTGTGTGTGTGTGTGTGTGTGTGTGTGTGTGTGTGTGTGTGTGTGTGCATGCCTGTTCGCTTGGATGAGTTAAGTGAACGAATATCAATATCAATATCTAGGTTTTTATGTCAATCTGCCTACAGTACCTCAGTATCACCAGGGCCAGGGCCGAGTCAGCGACCTTTGAACGGAGGACGCTTCGGTTTCACGTTTGTGCAATGGATGGCAAGCAGAGGAGGAGGAGGAGGAGGAAGAGGAGAGGACGAGACTCTGAAAATAGTTAATATATAGGCACCACTTTCCGAACGATGAAAATACAGCACGCCTCCTGCTTTCGGTTTCTGTCAGCCAGTTCATCCCACGCAGGTCTCCTCTCTCACGCTCTTCCTGCCCTCCACGCCACCTTCGCCTCCCTCCCCTCCCTCGCCTACCTTCCTTTTCCGCAGGCCACCGCCGCGGGCCCTTCTCGTGACCTTCCCCGTCCGTCCCGCTGTGTGTGTGTGTGTGTGTGTGTGTGTGTGTGTGTGTGTGTGTGTGTGTGTGTGTGTGTGTGTGTGTGTGTGTGTGTGTGAAAAAGCGAAGTGAAAACCAGTGTCAGGCTCGGAGCATGACAATATACCACTTAAGCGTGTACCTCTGCAACCTGTGCCCGAGCTGGCCTGCGTAATCGAGGGACCTGTTAAGGGAAGGTTTACAGAGAGCCTGCCTGTGAGAGGACGAGAGGACCTTCCCTCCGTGCGTGGGCTACCGCCGTGCGCTGTATTGCGGGGCGGGTCGGCAGCGGCGGGTGAGGAATAACGGTGCAGCACATGCGTTCAGAATACTCATCTAGGTGCCGGAATGAAAACAAAGCGCGTACAAGTAGCAAGCGACCGGTTTATCCCCGCCTCCTTCACCTCCTTCCCTTCCTTTGGTTTTCTCACTGCCTCAGCTGAGATAATATCGATCCCTTCTCTTCTCCCATCATTCCTCTCTCACACATCCTCCCTCACTCTGTCATTCACACGAGGAAGAATCGCGTATGGAAGTGACGGCTCCCTCCTTCCTTCCTTCATCCCGCCACCCGCGCGTCGACCGATCCAGATGGCAGGGCGCTGTCAGGAGGCGAGCCAAGGATCCAGCTATCCACGGCTCTGCGAGGAGGCAAGGAATGATATAACGGGGACGCCAGCCACTTCCGCCACCGTGAGCCTCAAACCGAACACTCCCCCGCCTCCTCAGCTGACGCCGCCACCTTGGTTTTCACTTTTCGTCGCATTCCATTCATCCGATTCTATTCTCTCATTCCTCGCCTACTGTTGCTGACATACACGACCAATACTGTCACTATACAGACATCACCGTAACAAAATACACTACTCATGAATCAGTATAAACATAACCATATCACATACGAACATTTCCCTTTTCTTTTCTTTCTTTTTTCGACGTATCAGGACCTTGGAAAAAATAGCTTTCAACGGACGGACGGACGCAATTTTCATACCTTCTCCTTTGTTTTTACCTCCTCCACCATCGCCTTGCCTACTTGACTGTCAACCGCACCTTCCTTGAAACGACTTCCTTGCTGCGGAAAATGACAAGGGAAGCAAGTGCAGGTAGCAATTGAGAGACTTAACTTCGATCATTGCTGGTTTAACTGCCTTAGAGAGAGAGAGAGAGAGAGAGAGAGAGAGAGAGAGAGAGAGAGAGAGAGAGAGAGAGAGAGAGAGAGAGAGAGAGAGAGAGAGAGAGAGAGAGAGAGAGAGAGAGAGAATGTGTCAGAGCAGAGCCCCTCATTACGTCTGACTTGGGGCGATAAGTTAATTATCCCCAAAGGGTTAGCATTTCTCTCGATTGCTTTATCCTCCCTCGTCCTGAAGTGACTGGACGACTGCTGCTGCTGCGACACACCACGGGACAGCCGGCACATACTCACCTATACACTGACACTAAGGAAAAGTACATCCCATCTAAATTTAATGCAATGGCACTCCCAGTCAGAACAAGAGGCGGGCGACACACATACACTGCTCATAATAAAAAGGACATCCCAGACATATTTAAGAAGAACATCAAAGACCAAGTTAAAATCTAATGCTACTACGCGTCCACTGGAACAAGAAACTGACACACACACACACACACACATACACACCCCTACACTGACCGTAAGAAGAATACCCCCACCAATATCAACCAGTCCAACCTAATGGGATGACGCGCCTAATGAAAATGGCTGCAATCTTTCGTCTGCTTCACTGGTTTACATGCTTGAAATCCAGCGTGATTATCTCAGACAGAGAGGCGATAACGATGAGGATAAAAGTGGATTACGGTTCATCCATTCTCGTTACGTTATCTTGGAGCTCACTCGCCTTAAGAATAACTTAGGCATCAAGCGTTCGCCTCCTGCGCTTAATTCTGGGATTCTGAAAGGACAGACGTATAGAGTCGTAAAGAAAGTGTGTTTAATGTCCGTCTGGTGCCTTACGCTTCTTCCCTTTTTTTGTCTTTCCGCTCTCCTTTGCGAAAGAGGAAAAGGGGACCTCTTATCGTATTAAGTATTCAGTCTTTTTGTCCTCTCTCTCTCTCTCTCTCTCTCTCTCTCTCTCTCTTTCTCTCTCTCTCTCTCTCTCTCTCTCTCTCTCTCTCTCTCTCTTGCTCCAGCCACGCATCAAGGAAGCTACAGATGTATGTGGACTGCATGACCTCCCTCTGTGTGTGTTGATTCTCTTTCATCGTAGTTCTTTCAAGTCTATCTCTTCTTCATATTCCTCCCTCTCCCTCTCTCTCTCTCTCTCTCTCTCTCTCTCTCTCTCTCTAACGCCGAAACTTACATTGTGATATTTCTCTCTCCCGTCTACTTCTCCTCCTCATCCATCTCCTCTCTTTATTTCTTCTCCTCTTTCATCTCAGCTTTTATTCATATTTTGCTTTTTCATCTGTTTTTCTTCTTCCCTTCTCATCCTTAACAACGTCTCTCTCTCCTCCTCTCTCTCTTTAATCCTTTATCTCGTCTTCTCCTTTCCATATCTTCTGTTGTCTTTCCTCCGCCATCTCCTCATTCTGTTTTTCACTTTTCTCTTGTCTTGCTCTTTTCCCAGTAATCATCTTGTTTTTTATCTCCTAACTCATTCCCCATTCACAGTTGTTCCCTTCCTTCATCTTTTTCATTTCTCTTCCTTCATCTTTTTTTCATTTTTCTTATTTTTCGTATATTTCATTTCTTTTTCATATTTTTTCGCTCTATTCTTCATCTTCCTTCCTACCCTTCACTCCCCCATTCATTTCCCCGTCAATTTTTCTCTTTTTCCATCTTTTTTTCCTTATTCTCCATACACTCCGTTGGCTTTTCCTATCTTTTCTCCTCTACTCTTCATTTTCTTTTCCGTCCTTTGCCGCCACACGCGTTTCGCCTTCCTCTTTCTCCTCCTCCATCTCCGTTCTCTTCTTGGCCATCGATCTTTTGCACTCCCTTCTCTTCGGGTTGCATATCTATTGCCTCCGTCCTCTTCTTGCTCCTCTCCCTACGGTCGTACATAGCAAGTTTCCCCCACACATATATATTATCTTAATGTTTATGACTCAACGTAAGCACCTACTCTCTTTTCAAGAATTCACGGTACTGCTCTGTGCCTGCGAGCTCTTTTTCCTTAGCCACGTCTGCTGCTAGTACTGCAATCTCCTGGTTATCATTAGTAGTGCGTCCACCATTACCGCGAATGGAGAGAGGAAGGGAAAGAGGCAGAGGAAAAAACGTGGGTTGTATTAATTACATGTCCCTTCCTGCTTCCCCAGAAACTTGGCAATAAAAATTTAAATGTATTTTGGTGTCAAGGGAAAAAAAAATACTCGTCGGTGTTTTTCTACTTTTCTCTAGTTACCACTTCTCACCTGCAAAATAAATAAAAAAGGAGAAAACAGTACCGCTATTTACTCCTGCTGGCCCAGAAGTTAATTATAAAAAAAGAAAGATAGAAATGTATTTTCATATATGTAAAAACTTCGTGGCTGGTTTTATTCTACTGATTTTTTTCGTTACCAGTTCTCACCTGGACAAAAAGTGCCGTTATTGAATCCTGTTCCTTCAGAAGTTACACAATAAAAAATGAATAATACACTTTCATATCAAGAAATTCATGACTTTTTTTTTTTTCTACCACTTATCACATAAAACAACACCACTATTTAATCCAGACACACCAAATTATTTTAATCCAAACTGAAAACATGCCAGCAGCTCTCTCTCTCTCTCTCTCTCTCTCTCTCTCTCTCATCTCTCTCCTCTCTCTCTGCTCTCTCTCTCTCTCCTCTCTCCTCTCTCTCGTCAAGAATATCAAACATTTACGCCACTACTTACGTTCCTGAGAGAGAAATAAGAAAATAAATGAATTCCTCCCATGTTGAGCTTTCAGAGTTGGTGCTTCATAAAATCTTTCTCCCACCAGCTCATCTTTAGTGCATCAGGAAAGTACTTTAAATAAACATGAAAATTAACGAAGCACTTACTTCCTCCTCCCCAACGTGCATGTGAGAGAGAGAGAGAGAGAGAGAGAGAGAGAGAGAGAGAGAGAGAGAGAGAGAGAGAGAGAGAGAGAGGAGAGAGAGAGAGAGAGGAGAGAGAGAGAGAGAGAGAGAGAGAGAGAGAGAGAGAGAGTAGACGGATAAACGGGAGGACAGATATAGAGACGGACAGACAAGCAGGCAGATAAACAGATATGTAAAGAAAGAAAGGAAGATATTACACACACACACACACACACACACACACACACACACACACACATCTGCTTTTCCTTCTTTCCAACACCTGATTCACCCACAGACACTGCCCATGCATTTAGACGATCACCATTTATATAAGACCTCAGAAAAAATACAGAACAACATACATGAGTAACTCCTATCATCTACCTGACCTATACTGAGCTGCGCCGCCCTTGGTCCGCCGTTCCTATTTCCCTTGAAGTATCGTGGTGGCGTCAGCGGAGGGAGAAGGCTGCGTATCGTAGGGATGATGTGGGAAACTTTCAAATCTGTAGATCTCAGTGTGCAGAAGTTTAACGCCAGGGACAGCAATTTATCAAGACTAGGGTGTGTGTGTGTGTGTGTGTGTGTGTGTGTGTGTGTGTGTGTGTGTGTGTGTGTGTGTGTGTGTGTGTGTGTGTGTGTGTGTGTGTGTGTGTGTGTGTGTGTGTGTGAGAAAAAGTACGAAATCATTTATAATACGAAAGAAGTTATTAAAAGAAAACTGGAAACAAACACAGAAGGTCTTTCCAATCCCTGACAAACGCCACACGTCCACACACTCGTGGCCAGTACTTTCGCTTCTCACAAGACCAGCTCCTACGTATGTACTCCCAAGCTCCCTCCGTCACGCGCCTCCTCCCGTTAACGCTTTCCTGCTTCTCTTGTTCCGACACACGAGCGGCGGAACAAATCATAAGAGAGAGTAGAAGGGTGAAAAAAGACCCGTATGGTATGGTAAGAGAGAGAGAGAGAGAGCACCAGCTATACTTCACGACTAAAGCACATCCCACAAATATAAGAGGACACATAAGAGCCATGTGGTCAGACTTATGTGCAGCTCGTATGGTGATGCTCCCCTACCTATCTCCCATTTACTGCTGAATGAAGGCGAACATAAAAACCATACCATATATCAATGAATCTCTTTTTTTTACTTCCCTATCTTTTTTTCTTCTTTCGTTTTTTTTTTTGCTCCACCCACGTACGTACCTCCCACGCATTTCCCAAAAGACTTTTTTTTTTCGTCTTCGTTCCCAATGCTCATAATATTTCAAGCTATCAAAGACACTCCTCTGAAAAAAAAAAAAAAATCTATACTCTCCTATCTCTCTCCTCCTTTCTATATCCTCTCCTTTCCTCCCACTGACTAAAAAAAACATACCGTATGGCTCAGAATTCGTTGCGTTCAGAGCATTTCCAATTTCCCTCTAACTGATTTTCTCCCACATTAGTCACGGTAACAACACCCCAGGCAAGGCGCAATGGGCTTGTTTTGCCCCGGTGTCTGGTAAAATAAAGGTACATCAACGCATAGAGGAAATAGGAAGAGGAAGAGGAAGGGGTAGGGGGAGGAGGAAGAGAAGGAGGAGGAGGAGGAAGAAGCAGGAAGAGGAAGAATAGTAGTAGTAGTAGTAGTAGTAGTAGTAGTAGTAGTAGTAGTAGTAGTAGTAGTAGTAGTAGTAGTAGTAGTAGTAGTAGTAGTAGTAGTAGTAGTAGTAGTAGTAGTAGTAGTAGTAGTAGTAGTAGTAGTAGCAGCAGCAGCAGCAGCAGTAAATTAAAAACTGCAACAGTAGCAGTATAAGTAGTAATAGTACCAGCAGTGGCAGTAAGAGTAGGAGGAGAAAAAAAAATATTTGTAAGAGAAAATCCCCAATAACAACAAGAACAAAGAGTCACAGTTTCTCGTTGCGGTTCATTGCAGGTACTGGACCATTGACCGGAGCCAGGCGAGGAAGCGGGAGCGGAGCGGCGGCAGCTACAGCCACATCAAGAGGAACCTGAGGGAGCGAGGCCAGCTCTTTGAAGACACCGAGTTCACCACCACCTCGAGGTCTCTCTACGTCCACAAGAAGCCGCACCTTAATCCCATTGTGTGGATGAGACCACATGTGAGTAATGAGATGATGTTAGGTAGTAGTAACAGTGCTGGGTGTTTTAAGGATAACGAGTCTTAAAGTGAATTAATAAACTCTAAAATAAACCAACAAGTTCTTGCGTCTGCCACTAAACGCAGTGGTCAGCAAATACCAGCGGGAACTATTCTGATTCGTTAACATGGCACGTAATCTGATGGAATTTAAGAGGGGAAAATTAGTTTAAGAGAAGCTGCTCTGTAATAACCGGTATGATTAACAAAGAAAATCAAGGTCAGTAATCAAGATAGGGTTGAAGCTCGATAAAGCTGAATTTAAAAGAGACTGGTAAAAAGATGGTTCTCAAATAGATCACTGGAATGGACTTGGTAATCAGAACCGTTAGTCCCGAGTCAATAGGGAGATTTTAAAGATTAGACAAATTTATGGATGGGAATGATAGGTGAAAAAAATTGGGCATGTTTTATGCAGGAACTGCCACCTGTAGGGATGGCGACTTCCTACAGCTTCCCTTATGTTTGTTATGCTAGTGTGTTTAATCCAAGAAGTAAAGCATTTTCCACGAGCCACCGGAGGCGGTGATACACAAATCAGCGAATAGCACACCATTCCCAAGCGTAATCGGGGATGTTAAAGGATCAGCAAAGCAGTGGATCACTCTTTTATGCGCACAGCTAGAACCGATGATCAGAAAGAAGGATGTTCACCATAACTCTTCTCCACATTTTGGGGAAACTTTACGAACGCAATGCAGCAACGATTTACGGACGGCTTATGAGAAACTGAGCAATAAACCTAACTGTGGCAGATTGACTGAACGTATTCCCCGAAAAGTGACTATTTTATATACTCGTACATATACATTTTCTTATGGAGTCTCTCATGGCGACTGTTCATACACACACACACACACACACACACACACACACACACACACACACAAAGACGGAAAGACAAAAGAGAAAACATGATTCAGTACAGACGGACGGACAAGGACAGACAAGGAGATAAAAAAGCCCTTGGAGGAGCATGGCGGATAACACAAGCCGGCAACCAAAACATAATAAAAAAGAGCCGCGGGAAGAATCATGAGGTTGGTGGATTACAAGCTTAAATTTGCTGCATGTGATGGCTACATGAACTTTAAGTAAATAAGTGAGGCCTTGAAAGAATTCCGCGGCTTTTCGTGGAACAAGGTGGTGAGGTGGATGTTATTAAGATTAAAGCCGCCACACCTGCACGACACCGTAAGGCCCAAAACCTTGCGGCCTCGCCACCACAGTTTTTGGCGGGAAAAAATAGCAGATTGGTCCCCTCGCGATCACGGAAGTATCTCAAATTACCACACATTTTGTCAGGCGACTCAACAGTTTATGCTTATTACATTAAATATTCTTTCTGATTATCAATTTTCCAGGATATAACAGATAAAGAATTTCGCATACAAGTATTTTCAAAGGACAGGGCGAGATACAAGCAAATGAGACAGTGGTGTGAGCAATGAAGACTGTGAGAAAAAGTGAAGCGTATTGTTTTATATATATTAAAACAACACTTTGAAAGATGACTACTAGATTGCCTAGTCCCTTTTTATATATATATATATATATATATATATATATATATATATATATATATATATATATATATATATATATATATATATATATATATATATATATCCACTTTTTTGTCAAATGATGTTGTTATGCCCTTGATCAGAGATGAAACTTTCGCCTTTTCGTTTTATGAATAATGTATATTTTCTCATTAATATTTGATGCGTTTATGCATTAAATTTTTATTTTTCAGCCCCCGCCGGAGCGCCGCGGCGGAGTGGCGGCGCGGGTCGTGCCTTGGAAATAAATGTGCTTTGCCTCGTCCACGTATCATCACAATGACGGATAAATTATCCCCTCATTACCAAAGCGTTATCTATTAGAGACCGCCCCCGCCACCGCGCTGCCCGTCATTAGGGGCAATTTTGGGAGAAGGATGCGAATATGAATTAGATGATAGTGTCGATACTAATTATGGCGAGGTCTTGTTTACAATAGCAACGCACTAGCGTGACCAATTTCCTCGGTGATATTACCACGTCCCTCACGCCGCCACTCGCCGCCCGTCAATACAGTACTGCCGAGCCTCGCTTACCCCGCCGAGTGCCGCGCAGTGCACCCCCTGCCCCCCGCCCCCCCCCCCCCGCCACCACTACACATTTGCACTATTTCAGGATTACCTCTACGCCATGCGAGGAAACACGACGCAAAAAAAGAAGCAAGCAAGTGGATCATTCCTTTTCTCAGGTGATATTGTTGCCAAGACAAATTTTCCATTAACGTCAGCGTATGTTGAGGAGAACATATTACCCGCACCGAGTAATATTCTATCCCATCCCGCTCCTCCTGTCCAGCAGCCGCCGCCTTCCCCACCCACTGCGGCCCGCCACTCCCACTGCCTCTACCTTCAACATGTTATCATCTAAACCGCAAAAATGGAGACTCACCAACACACACGAGTCATTTAGATCCCGTTAAGATATCATTCGGTGCTCAAGTCCGCGAAGTGTCTTGCCTTGTTTGTCTCTCGTCTCTCGGTCATGTTATTTTGCAATCTTGTCCGTGCGTCTGTTTCTCATAATTTAGGTACGGGATACTGGCACGAAAATTAATGTGTTCAAGATATAAACATCACCAATGGTACACGTAGATAAATAGCCAAGTTATTTTTTTAATATCCAATTAAAATAATAACGCAAAGTGTAACGTATTTCATTTTGATTTTTTTAATAAAGTCTACGTCCAATTTCATCTAGTATTCTGATCATTCTGTCTCCCCACGCTTAAAAAAAAAAAAAAAGTAATCTATTTCTTCGCTAGTCTTCGGTGTAGCAGTTTCTTCAGGCATCTATGCAAGACACTCACCTATTCCCCAGGCCACACTAAGCACCCCCCCGATGTGTTGTCAGGAGGCCGCCGGGACATTGCCTCCCACAGGTGCTCCCGTCACGCGTCATCTACCGCCGAACGAGGAAAAATGTCACGTACATCGATTTCTTCCAAGATCGTAGACACCACTCAATCAATTGACTGCTGGGGGGAATGTTTTGAACGCCCATCTATTCACACACACACACACACACACACACACACACACACACACACACACACACAACAGAAGTGGAAGGCCAGCGATCCTACCTTCCTCTCTCTCCTTGTGTGTGTGTGTGTGTGTGTGTGTGTGTGTGTGTGTGTGTGTGTGTGTGTGTGTGTGTGTGTGTGTGTGTGTGTGTGTGTGTGTGTGTGTGTGTGTGTGTGTGTGTGTGTGTGTAAACTTTTAATTTCTTTCTCACTATCAAAGTGTTCACCTACACAATACTTTCTCACCGTTTTTTGGACCGTATCAACAATTTTTTCTTCTCACCGTTATTAAATTTCATGAAATTTGCTTTTTTTTATTATTTAGTAGTTCATCGCACTTGAAAATTCAGTTATGATAAAGTTAATATTCTTGTTTGTGCCTCCGCTGGGATCCTCTTATGGTAATGTTTTATTTATGCTGTTCATTGCAACAAATTAATTATACAAATCAAGCTCATTATTGTATGTAAATTTTCAAAATTACTGATTTTTTCCAGGGGTGTTCATTGCCATATGGCCGCCATGACTCGGCGTGTCCCCAAGTGTTCGTTACATCTCCACGCTCTGCACGAAACCTGCTTTCCATTTTTTACTATACTTTAAATTTCCTTCAAGGACTCTTCCTTGATCAGTCTTCCTCAGAACTGCTCCAAACTTTAAAACAAACATACGATATTTTTTACTCGGCTTCCTGTACAAAGTTATAGCTGTCCTCCAGAAAATCTGAAAAGTTGTTCTACAAGTCGATGAACAACAAACTGAACTCCCGCTACACCCGCATATGTACCACTGTGTGTGTGTGTGTGGTGTGTGTGTGTGTGTGTGTGTGTGTGTGTGTGTGTGTATATATATGTGTGTGTGTGTGTGTGTGTGTATATATATGTGTGTGTGTGTGTGTGTGTGTGTGTGTGTGTGGATAGTTGAATGCAGGTAGCTCTGGCATGCGCTGTGCACCAAATATATCACGATGTGGCTTAATTTCAAAACTTATGAACCCACTAATGAAAGCTGCAGCGTGTTTTCTTTTATTCTGGAGAGAGAGAGAGAGAGAGAGAGAGAGAGAGAGAGAGAGAGAGAGAGAGAGAGAGAGAGAGAGAGAGAGAGAGAGAGAGAGAGAGAGAGAGAGAGAGAGAGAGAGAGAGAGAGAGAGAGAGAGAGAGAATCCCATCACTCCTTCAGTAAATTATACACACACACACACACACACACACACACACACACATACACACACACACACACACACACACACACACACACACACACACACACACACACACACACACACCGGCATTCCAGTGGCCGTCACGTCGCGGCGGCAGACGTTGCGTGTGCTGGCGGAATGAGATGCAAGGAAAGAATATCCACGTGTTCCTCTTACTCTAGTAGTCGATAGTGAAACGGTTATTGGTATTCCGGTGCCCTGGTGCTCTCCCTCTCTCTCCTCCAACCTCCCCCTCCATCTCATCTCCCCTCGTTTATCCGCCTCTCCTCCTCCTCCTCCTCCTCCTCCTCCTCCTCCTCCTCCTCTGCCATTTCATCCCGCAGCGCCCGATGTCTCCTATAGGTCTCTCATATTTCACCTCTCCCTCCGCCGGAGACATTCAAAATGACCCATTGTTGGGAACCCCTTAACGGGTGGTGGTGGTGGTAGTGGTGGTCGTCGTGGTGGTGGTGATGATAACAGTTGTGGGGTCTGTGGTGAGAATGATGCTGTGGTGGTGGTGATGGTGGTGGTGGTGGTGATGTAGTGAAATAGAAACGCTTCCTTTGCATTCCTAACTTTACCTCTTCCTCTTCCTCCTCCCCATCTTCCTCCTCTCCTTCTCCTCCTCTTCCACCTCCTCCTTTTGATAGAGATCACGTAGGTAAAATATGTATTGAATTTTCACATACATTTACTCGAAATAAGAACAGAAAGGCACAATAATGAAGCCAGAATGTACTTAAATCGTTAGAACCTGGATCTTTAAAGAGGATTATACTGGAAACATTATTCTTTATAGAAGGAAAACAAAATATGCCTAAATACTTCCCAAGAAATAATATACTGATCTTTCAAACTGTAAAAATAAAAAGTTCCATCAGTAAGATCCAAAGATTTGCAAAGTTATGTTAGTTTTCACGCGCTGCCAGGAACGTTTGTCTAAGGAAAGTAATTTTTTTTTTTTTCAGTACCACGAACGATATCTAGAAAACTTAATGACATGAACTTGGTCCCGGTGAAAGGAAATGTTATGTAAGCGCGAGAAGATACATGAACAGATACCATGCTAATATTTACTTTACATTGGAAGTGAAAAAAATAAATAAATACATGTATTTTTCATACTTTTTTTTTTTTTTTGTCTTGGTGGAGCTTGTTCCCTGCACTGCGTGTTTAAATGAAAACATGATCTGTAATTAAAATCCCAGCATCTTTTTATCAAACATAATCATATTAGACTATCTTTTATTTCTGCAGAGCCGCCAATAATCGCAAAAGTATTAAATAACGTATATTCCACACACAAAAATCTTATCCATTATTTCCACACGTATTTCCACATCTCTGTCAGTTACCATTACATTTTATCAGACACTCACATGACAATATCTTTTATTTCTGCAGAAGCTAACGGGAGACAATAAACGAAAACAATGTCATACAACGAATATTCCACGCATGTAATCTATTTTCCTTAAGTATTTCTTCGTCTCTGCTAGCAGCTGTTACGGGGCACTGGGATGTGACAGTATTCGCCGCGAGTACCCACACTCAGGATCCGGCAGTAGTAAGCCAGACACATATCTTTGCTATTGGTACACATGCAAATCTACTGTTCTTACGTCTCCTCCTCCTCCTCCTCCTCCTCCTCCTCCTCCTCTTCCTCCTTGCGTCCTCAACCCGTCCCCCATGCATTTCTTCTTTCCCTTTCTCCTTCCCCTACTCCTCCTCCTCTTCCTCCCTGTCTTATCAACCCTTCCGCCTTGCCCTTCTTCTTTCCCTCCTCCTCCTCCTCCTCCTCCTGCACGGGCCTGGCGCCAACTTCAAGTCTCCTCTATCACTGTCAGGCCGACGGTCTGGGGGGCCGAGTCTGGCCTAAGCGCTTCTATAAATAACACTTATTGATGAAAAGAATCTTCCTTTCAATAAAACGTAAAAAGTGTGGAAGAGAATGATATCCCACACGCAATACCCTCGCACAAGCCATAGACGTAGACATGAAATATTTACCTTTATATTGGTTGGGGGCGCAGGTGCCGTGTGTATGTTGAGAGTGCCGAGGCCAAGCCAGCACTGCCGTGAGATGCATCGCTGCCTCGCTGTGCTATGGGGTCCTGTTGACGGGAAGGGGTAAATGTTATGACTAGGTATAAAAAAAGCAGTAACATATTCGTATCTGTGTATTGCTTTGAGATAGAGAAACGTGTGTGTGTGTGTGTGTGTGTGTGTGTGTGTGTGTGTGTGTGTGTGTGTGTGTGTGTGTGTGTGTGTGTGTGTGTGTGTGTGTGTGTGTGTTTACAGAAACCTTCGGGAAAACTGTTTCTTCATCTAACATTTCTCTAAATTTTTATATCGAGGAGTCTTTAAGAAAACTCCGTCTCTTCTCGTAACATCGTTATTAAGAAGTTTCAAATTTTTCTACGTCTAAGCTTCTTCTCAAAAATATGCTATAACAGTTTTGAATTTTTATACAAGCCTTTGATCACAATTTTCTGGTATAACACGATAAATTTCTGGCAAAATTAATCCTCCACTTCTGACAATACACTTCAGGTTAACGTCCTTAAATTTAGGGCTCAGCTTCTTTAACTAATAAACTATTCAGTGTGTCTTAAGGGAATCGCGTTGTCATGTTCGCACTGCACCATTGTGCGCCAGACTGCTGCTCCCTTTTTTACTGGATCAACCGTGAGAACCTTCCTCTCCCGTTACGCGGCGGCACAACTGGCTTTTTCTCAGGCGGAGGAAGCGCGAACCAGCTCCCGCTCCAGTACACCACGCACTCACCATTACAGACAGCATACGAGTCGCAACTACTGTATTCTGTACTGACGGAAAAAAAAAAAAAAAAAACAATAGTGAAGCTGCAAGAACCCAACTAGTTTACACGTGACTGTCCCGGTGAATAACACCTATCTATCTATTTCCACCTATAAATAAGCTCCTTCTTACTCGTACCATACTAATGTTATCTCCTCCGCATTAGATACCAAAATAAATTACAACTAACTCGAGAAATACGTGCCGATAATCATTATTAAGATCGATGTATGTTCTTCCTCAGAAGGCAAGATCACAATGTATAATGTCTGGACTCGTCTCGTGAAGCCAGTCAGAAAAGCATCTTTGTGGAAAGGACTGGACAGACAAAGACACACAAATAGAGACAGGTAAAACAAATAAACAAGAAGCAGACTGCCACACACACACACACACACACACACACACACACACACACACACACACACACACACACAGTCACACAGGAACAGAGAGAGAGAGAGAGAGAGAGGAAAGACAGAGCGCCCAGAAGACAATGAGGCACTGAAAGGAATGGAGAGAGGGGGAGAAAGAAGACCGAGAGGGCAGGAGTGAGAAAGGAAGAGAAAGGGAAGGCAAGAGAGGAACTTAGGTAACTTAAACAACAGGATGGATGGCCACTAGTACACGAGGTGCCATTAGGTCTTGTCATGACCCGGCCGCCGAAGCGTGACGTGGCAGAGGCTCGTCCCGCCCCTCAGCCCAGCGCCGCACGACCCCGACCCACCAGACAGATATGTGTTGCTTCCCAGCTGCTTATTTGTCCGTTCATCTGTGAAGCGTCATGTCTCTTTGTCTCTATCGATGCCTGCTTCTCTCTCTTTGGCAATTTTTGTGTGACTTTCCTTCTTTCATTCTCTTATCAAATCATTCACTCTTCACTCACACTCACTCACTTATTCAGCCTCCTGTCTCTGTTTCTATTGATGTCTGCTTCTCAAAGATCTCTACCTAATTCTCTTTCTCTTTTAAAATCATTCACTCTTTCGTATGTTCATTCTAGTTTCGCATCTTCTTGTCTCTATCGATGCCTGCTTCTCTTTTTGCCTGTGTGTGACTTTATTTTTTTCGTTTTCTTTCTTTCTCTTTTTAAATCATTCACTCTTTCTAGCGCTAATCATTATTACACAGTATTTCAGCAACAAAACGTTCCTACACGTCATCAGAGAGAGAGAGAGAGAGAGAGAGAGAGAGAGAGAGAGAGAGAGAGAGAGAGAGAGAGAGAGAGAGAGAGAGAGAGAGAGAGAGAGAGAGAGAGAGAGAGAGAGAGAGAGAGATTGAAATAATAATGTAATTTCAGTTAACACACTTGTAATTGCATGCTGGCAAACGCAAACAGAATAAAAAAAAAGTTAATTTGCTCTCGCTATTCACTTTCACTCGTTGTTGTTTTATATTAATTTTTTATTCATATTTCACACCTTTATTATTCTCACTTCCGGGGACTATTCTTTTTTTTTTCTTTATGCAACTGACTGAAAAAAAAAAAGAGCTACTCGCTTTAAAATATCTATTACGGTTCATGGAATACAATATTGTTTTCAAGCTCAGTCTGATAACAAGAAATCACTTGATCCAGAGAGAGAGAGAGAGAGAGAGAGAGAGAGAGAGAGAGAGAGAGAGAGAGAGAGAGAGAGAGAGAGAGAGAGAGAAAGGTACCGGATCCAGTATAAATAGATAGATCAAAGGTGAGGTGGTCTGAAGCACAGGTGTACCGGAAGCCCACTTGGGTAAGCTAACAATGACGCAATCCCCAGCCAGGCATTGCACAACACAGCCACCTAAGAGGAGATCAGACACGGAGGGATTATTACTCGTCCATTGATGCTCGACACCAAAGGAAGACTGTCTGTCGCCTCTTAAGTCCTTTGAGTGTTACGATTTTTCCTCCGGTTTAATAAAATATGGTGCAAGTTTAGTTTCAAGAGACGCTAGATACGAAAAGACGAGGATGATGGGGTAGAGAGGGAGAGGGAGAAAGAGAGTCAAACATAAAGCAATATCTATCTTAATAATTAAGGTCTCTAAATTATACTCTCCACTCACGAATATCACCATTGTGTAACACCTTATTACTGCCACAAACACACCAGCGCTTCCTGCATTGCTCTTCGTCTCTTTCACTCCCTCCCTTCCTAGTTCATGAGGGAGGTACTGATTCCCTCACACGTCAGGAGTTTTTCGTCTGGTACAGCATAAAACGGCCGACATTTCAGTGTTTAATGCAAGCGGAAACATGAGACACGTTTTGTCGGAACACGCATCTAATTATGATGACGGAATCAAGCATGGATTCGCCGGAGTCCTTGTCTACATCTCATTACGTCCTGCCACTCAGACTTCGTGGAGGAACATCCGAAAAAATAGGAAAAAAAAGGAAAAAAATATTGCACACCTGACATGCAATACTCTGCACCGCCACACGCGTGAAGTGTTTCCCCGGGCACTCTTCTCTAACTGTGACCGGCGCGCCAGAAAACTCGTGTCTGCGGGAAATTCCTGTGGCACTCTACTCTAGTATAAATTAATGGTTGTGTACAGTTTTGGTGTTCTACTGTATTCTAGTTATACTTATAATTGTCTGATACTACGATATTTTCTCTAAATCAAATGTTTTTTTTTTTTTCTTGTAGTATGAATTTGTGAGTAATAGAACACTATAACTAAACGAAACTGTTCATATATATATCCAAGCTAAATTTGAATGCGACAGAACACCACATTTGTAACGTTTTTTTGTTTCAAGATTCTACGTATTTTATGACAAAAGGATGCAAATAACTGCATACAAAAAGAGAAAAGATAGATTCATGTAACGTACCCAACTTAAATCCTCAACAATCTACAAGACAACGTAGAAGAAATAAGAAATATTTTAGACTTCTCCAATAAGATGAGAATGAAAACACCCACGGTCGAGAAAAAAAAAATTGTTAAATCGCATATATTCACAACCAGTACTCAGTCTGAAAGGTACGTCCAGTATTTTCCCTACACAAATCATCGACTTACTAAGACCAGGACCTTAACTTTCACTCCCTTTACTATTTTTTTTTCTTTTTCACGCATAGTATTTCTCGCAATCTTTTTCTCCCCTGGTGGCGTAAACCCTCGTGTTTTTCCGCGACCTTTGACCCATAAAGGCTTCACACCACTTGAACGGACGCCTCCCTGAGCTGGCGGGATGCAAGCTGGTGCGAGGTGTGTTCCCGGAGGCAGATCCACGTTTCAGTTACGAATATTTGCGAATATTCATGGGCGTCATGCATCGCTTTGACTGCTGGTAATGGAGGGCAAGGGAGACATATCATAATTAATGAGAGCTCGACGTGCATGTGTTAAAAATATACGAGGGAAAGTGAGGGTGACGAAAACTATTATAGATATATATTTTGCTTACCTGTAAACTGAAGATATTTATTAGAGATCCTACACTTGGGAATAAGTAGGCCAGTTTTATACAGTATGTATAAGGACTGCCTCGCATAGGACTGCCACATATAGGCCTGATGGATTCTTGCAGGTTCCCTTACTTTGTTCTTACAGAGATAGAAAAGAACAATGGTATATAAATCAACATAAGGTCTAAAAAAACTCTATGTATTTTCAAACGACAGTTCCGCACAAGGCTTCTCTGCCACTAGAGCATGACAGTGACAACAACGCTCGTTTCACAAAACATTACACTGCACCACAACGTAACGGGAGTCGAGCTGTCCTCTGCTTAACGTAGCGTCTTACACACACATTTGTCATCCTCTTCTCGCGTCACCTTGGTAATTCAGTGCACCGCGAAGTTAAAATGTCTAATGATGAAAATATTAACGAGTGGGTGCGTCTTATGATGGCTGCCAAATAATATGATGGCTGCCAAATAATGTGTGTGGAATACATCTGATAAATCATGAGAATATTATTGATTTTGACTGTTACAACAAGCATAACGATACAAGTAATCTCGTAAAAAAAAAAATAAATAAATCTGTAACTGTTTGATCAATACCAACATCAACATTAAAAATCCATTCTCTTTTCCCAATAAATTCTCCAGCACAATATAAAGGAACTACACTAATACACACAACTGACCCCTCACGCCCACCCTGTTCCTTCTCCCCGCCAATTGAAAAAAAGAATGGTCCGGCCCCCGCAATGTTAAGAGAGGCGAGAACTTCTACTATTCCTATGCATCATCCATCATTATTGATCTGCCCGCCTCCTCCCTCCTCGGTTTCCTTCCTCCTTCCGTCTCTCTTCCTTAGCTGGCTTCTTTATATCTCCTTAAGTAGCCATATATCTTTGCTGCTTCCTCCTAGGTCTTGTTGTTGTTGCTCTCTCTCTCTCTCTCTCTCTCTCTCTCTCTCTCTCTCTCTCTCTCTCTCTCTCTCTCTCTCTCTCTCTCTCTCTCTCTCTCTCTCTCTCTACGAGTCTTTCTATTTGTCTGTTTTTCTTACGCTGACTGTCTGTATGTCTGTATATCTATCTATCTGTTAGTCTGTCCACATCTGTCTGTTTGTCTGTCTCTCCAAGTCGCCCTCTATTCAACGTCTTGTTCTCATTTCGCATCCTCATCTTCACTCTCATTTTTCTTTTCCCTTTTCACTAGTTTCACTCTCTGCTCCGTTAATTACCTTCCCATCTCACCTCCCCTGCCATCTCTCCGCACGTGCTCCATCTCTCCCTCTCTCCCGGCTCGTGCCTTCCCTCTCCATCTCCTTTTCCCTCTCAATAGCAGCGTCTTCATCACTCCGTCGCCCCTCTCACCAGTTGTTTAATAGCTAATAATTCCTTCGACGATACAACACGACTGTGGAACTAATTCAGAGAGCAGGAGGAGGTCGGGAGACTGGAGAAGATGGGGAGCCGGTAAGAGGAAGAGGAAGGAGGAGAGAGCTGTAGGCGGAGAGTGATGGAAGTAAGATTAAGAGCAGTTAAGAAACAAGGAGGCAAGTCAGAATGAAGTTAAGACGGAGCGAAGAATGTCACACAAGATAATGACTTTGGGATTATATTTTTATCTGGTCTTTCTCTTATCTTCTTCCTCCTCCTTCCTCTGACCTTGGGCCACTCAAGGGACAAATCACTTTATCACCCTGAACTCTCGGCTCTGTGCACTTCATGTTTGAGGAATGGGTTCAGTAGGGTTCCTTTATGTACACTGTGATATCCTGAAGGAGGGAGAGAAGAGTGGAGAGGATATATGAAGTTACAATGATTTTTTTTTCTTTCTTTTTTGTGTATGGAAGTTTTATTTTTTTTTAATAGGTTAAGGAGGAAACTCTCTCTCTCTCTCTCTCTCTCTCTCTCTCTCTCTCTCTCTCTCTCTCTCTCTCTCTCTCTCTCTCTCTCTCTCTCTCTCTTTAAGGCTTCCGGGGCCGCCGTCAGGTTACGGTGGTCTGACTCCGTTATTTAGCAGGTGAGGCGAGGAACAGGTGAGCTCGTGGTCAGAGTTTATTGTTCAGTTCATCTACCTCCTCCTCCTTTTTCTCCTCCTTCTTCTCCTCCTCCTCCTTTTATTCTTCTTCTCGTTCCCCCTCCTCCTCCTCCTCCTCCTCCTCCTCCTCCTCCTCCTCCTCCTCTTCTTCTTCTTTATTTTGCTTGCTTTCTTGCTTGCTTTCTTCACTTGTTACTCCTCTGTCATTCATTCGCTTCTAATTCTTCTTCTCTTTCTTGTTCTTCTTGTTCTTCCACCTCCTCCTCCTCCTCCTCCTCCTCCTCCTCCTCCTCCTCCTCTTCTTGCTTGCCTTCTTGTCTGCTTTCTTTACTTGTTACTCCTCGTTCATTCATTCTTTTCTCTTTCTAACCTCCTCCTCCTCTTCTTCTTCTTCTTCTTCTTCTTCTTGCCTTCCTGCTTGCTTCCTTCACTTCTTACCACCGCTCATTCTTTTCTGTTCATCATTCCTCGTCTTCCGCTCTCTCTCTCTCTCTCTCTCTCTCTCTCTCTCTCTCTCTCTCTCTCTCTCTCTCTCTCTGCTCCTTCATTTTCTTTCTTCCCCTTCTTTGTTTTTTCTCGTGCTACTTTTTTTGCTTTCGTTTTTTTCCTCTTCTCTTCCGCCTCCTCCGCCTCCTCCTCCTCCTCCTCCTCCTCCTTATTCTTTTGTTCTTATCTTTATAACTCCTGTTCATGGTCTTTGTCTCTTTTCTATTTCGCTTCATTTTTCTTCTTCCTCTTCCACTTTCTCCTCCTCCTCCTCCTCCTCCTCTTCTTCCTCCTCCTCCTCCTCCTCCTCCTCCTCCTCTTCCTCTTCCTTCTCTACCTTTCCACAGCTATCACTGCCAGTCATTATCATTACCTACTCCATTATAACTTCCACCGCTTCCACTTCCACCGCCACCACCACCACCACCGCCATCACGGCTGCCAAAACTGAAGCAAAACAGAGAGAGAGAGAGAGAGAGAGAGAGAGAGAGAGAGAGAGAGAGAGAGAGAGAGAGAGAGAGAGAGAGAGAGAGAGAGAGAGAGAGAGAGAGAGAGAGAGAGAGAGAGAGAGAGAGAGAGAATGGTTAGCAGAGGAGGGGGGAAGGCAGGAGAAACTACTTAAATTTGCATAGAATTAGGTACGCTGCGGTAAAATGACTACTGCGCCTTACTAAGATCTCGTAACACTAAACTCGCGTCGGGTACAAAACAGGAGGCGTTGTCCATCCTATCTTACGCGCAGGATGGTGAATGGCTGCCTGGAATCCCTGCTGGGTGAAGTAAAGTGTGGCTCACATGAACTCCCTGCGTGGCCCACCAACTGGAAGCGGCCAACTCCGGGGAACATAACACTACACACCCACGCATAATGAGAGAGAGAGAGAGAGAGAGAGAGAGAGAGAGAGAGAGAGAGAGAGAGAGAGAGAGAGAGAGAGAGAGAGAGAGAGAGAGAGAGAGAGAGAGAGAGAGAGAGAGAGAGAGAGAGAGAGAGAGAGAGAGAGAGAGAGAGAGAGAGAGAGAGAGAGAGAGAGAGAGAGAGACTGGACACACACACACACACACACACACAAGGACACAATTTAAGACAAGAAATAAAAATGAAATCGCATGATTAAACACTTCAACAGACCACGTATCCAACTTCAGTGCATCCGAGCGCTGAGGCAAAGGTTGAGTAAAGAGAGAGAAAGAGAGAAAAAAAAAGAGACTATCGCTTTACCACCTGCCACGGTGAGCATAACAGAAGTCCTAAGTTATAATTGCGGGAAATTATACCCGCTGAGCATGAGGGCCGCGCGGAACCAGTTTCGCAGACTGCCAGGAAAGTTCGGGCTTGGTCGTTCAGGGTCGCGAAAGGGAATGAAGCAGAAGCATTAGCCCAAGCAATACCCGTCGCTCGGTAAGAGAACGGCAATAACAGTTATAGTCTTCGGGGACTTTAACGAAGACCACATGTATCATAACTTGCAGGCACCTAGTGCAGGGCGGTGGTGGTTTAATGTGCCAAAGTGTTCGTTAGCGGCGCTTCGTCCAGGCCCGTCTCTACCGCAGTGTGCTAAGCCCAATGCCCACGATTTGGTGCTGCGATCTGTGTGACCCGTTTGATGCGACTTACTGAAGAGGTCTTGCTAAAATTGCCATTGGTTCAACCAGTAATACGTTGCTCTAACCTACGTTTCGATGCTTCGATGCTACGACCTGAGTAACCCGTGTGATGGCAGACGTATCCAAGAAGTATTGCTAAAACTGTCATTGGTTTAGCCAGTACTACGTTGCCCTAAGATACTGCCCACGTTTCTGTGCTGCGATCTGAGTGAACCCTGTGACGTCAGACGTATTGAAGAAATCTTGCCAAATATGGTCATTACCATGTTGTACTCGTATGCTACTCCTCACGGCGCTGAGATCTGAGTAACCCGAGTGATTTGTTTATTCAAGAAATATCCCTATAACTGTAAAAAATGGTTAAGATGAATATCAATCAAGTACACAGCCGCTTTATTAATACATCCTAATAAGACCCTCGTAAAAATCTCTCATTTTCAGATTTTTCTCTTATGGGAGAAACAATTGGCGTCTTTTTTCTCCCCTAATTCTGTTTTTTCACCTGAACCTTCCTCTATCATGCATTAAAAATTGGAATTAAACAAATTAAAAAATACAACAACACAGGGATGCATACGACCGCTAAACACAGAGACAGACAGACAGACAAACATCAAACAGTCAGGGAACGCGCATGATCGCTCCCCAGCAATTAATCTCTATCACCACAGCCTGAGCAGCGGGGTACGGAAGGCAAGTCACGTCCCGTTGCAGTCGACACGGTGAGCTGCCTAGAACATTATGGACCGGGAAGCTGAGTCAGTGACGGTGGCGACGGCGATGACAGTGGTGGTGGTGATAGTTATAGCAGCGGAGGAGGAAAAGGAGGAAGAGGAGGAGAGGGATTAGGATGAGGAGGAAAGATACCAGTGTTGTAGATTTTTGTGGTGACAGAGGAGGAGGAGGAGGAGGAGGAGGAGTGGTAGTGGTTATTTGAAAAGAAGGTGATAGAGGAGGTGGAGGATTAGGAAGAGGAGGGAGAAGATAAAGAGGAAAGGCAGTAGTGATGGTGGTGATTTTTGTGGTGGTAAAATAGGTGGTGGAGGAGAAGGACGAGGAGGAAGAGTGGAGTTGAGATCGTGGTTCGGGAGGTAATGACAACATGGAGAAAATGAGGACGAACAGACACAGAACAAATACACATCATGTCATGAACACCGTTATGAAAATCAGTATTCTAGAGAGAGAGAGAGAGAGAGAGAGAGAGAGAGAGAGAGAGAGAGAGAGAGAGAGAGAGAGAGAGAGAGAGAGAGAGAGAGAGAGAGAGAGAGAGAGAGAGAGAGAGAGACCTTATATAAAACCTACTCCAGTCTGCAACTCTTAAAAAATTTCAATCGTTCGTATATTCATTGAGAGATAAACTTCAAATTAATGAGAAAAAGAGAGATGGAAAAACATCACAATTAAAAAGACGTGACTCATTAGCGTCAGGTAAGCAGAAGTTCACGATCTCAGCTTCGTCAGGAGAGACAGAGAGAGAGAAAAAAGAGACAAGTGGATCAGAGAAGTGGATGAGAGGATCTTGGCGCATCTCAGCGATATCAGAAGGTTCTCTCCATTAACGACACGAGAATGTATCGTTTACTGTACATTATAAGATGGTCGAGTAAGGGAGTAAGGGTGTGTGTGTGTGTGTGTGTGTGTGTGTGTGTGTGTGTGTGTGTGTGTGTGTGTAGATGGGTGTGTGTGTCTGTCTTCTATCTGTGTGTCTATCTCTTTGTTTCTCTGTCTTTCTCTCTCTCTCTCTCCCTCCATCCCTCTCCCTTTAACCTCCCTCCTACCTCGTCACGGCAAAGATACAGCGCTTGGAACACAGTCAGCAAACGCACGGTCTTGAGCCGCACCTCGTAAATAATGATCCGATCGAGTGATTTCCTTCCCCGGCTCCCCACCGCCCTCCTCCAGTCCTCCACCAGCAGGATTTACTCCCGGCGACATATTCGGCTTTTCGAAATAGTAAAAAAAAAAAAAGAAGAAATGAAGAAAAACATCTAAAACACTTCCAGGAAATCATTTGGTGGAGCTAAAAGTTACGGGACTGTAAGCATTTAATTCCTGAACACTTGTGAAGAGTTTCCGTATAGGGAAAAGTATTACAGCTTTTTTTTTTCTCTCTCTCTCTTCTTCTAATCCCAAGGGAGAAGTAATATGTTACGTCAAATGAAGGTGACTTTTTTTTTTTTTTTCTGTGAGTATTTTTGGTGACCGAGACTTAACTAGAATCCTCAGCAGAAGCTTATGTTGTGATTGAAACTGTCTGGGTCTGGGCACTGAAATATTGTACGTTTCTTTCGCTTTTTCATATCTTTTTTTTTTTTTTTTCATATCCACTTCAATCAAAATGGAAGAGGATATATTTGACGGACCAAAGAGCGCTACTGATACTTATATGTTGCTATATTACTGCTGTGTGTGTGTGTGTGTGTGTGTGTGTGTGTGTGTGTGTGTGTGTGTGTGTGTGTGTGTGTGTGTGTGTGTGTGTGTGTGTGTGTGTGTGTGTGTGAGAGAGAGAGAGAGAGAGAGAGAGAGAGAGAGAGAGAGAGAGAGAGAGAGAGAGAGAGAGAGAGAGAGAGAGAGAGAGAGAGAGAGAGAGAGAGAGAGAGAGAGAGAGAGAGAGAGAGAGAGAGAGAGAGAGAGAGAGAGAGAGAGAGAGAGAGAGAGAGAGAGAGAGAGAGAGAGACTGACCAAGCGCTAAAACACCCACTCACTCACTCACTCACCCACCCACCCATACCAATCTAGCCTAGTCCGGCAGAGCGTCGACATTCAATATGGTAAATGACTACACTAACTTTACGAAGACAACTCTTGGCCGTCCATTCAGCCACTATGCTTCAATAAGCCTTCCTGCTCTATCTCGCGCCACACACTTCCTCCAACTCTCGTGATATCAGTATTATAATCTGAGGACATAAATTTGCGGATCCCACTGCTCTCGTAACATTCCCTTACGACGCACGGAATTCTCAGTGTCTCTCCTTCCTCCTCTTCTTGCTGCTACACCTCTCTCCTCTATACGCTGTACAGTTGTTGGGTTCCTGTGTTGTTTCTATGGTTCTTTCTCCTCGTGTTCACTTACTGATTGTTAGTTGGTGTATTCCCTTTTCAAGTACTTATGTTGGGTCATTGCCGTCTTCTTTCATTCTAGACGTAAAATGTTGTCCGATTCATCACGTTCGAGTCAGCTAAAAGACAATTTGATTTTTTTAGTTTTACTTTTGAAATGAAGGCCAAAAAAAAAAAATCGTAGTATCAGAAACTCGTGGCTTGACTTCATTTTGTGGGTGCTTCTATACTCGCAGTTTGGACTTGTAACTTAATGATCTTGAAAACTGCCCAATGGAATTCTCTTTCTCCTGTTTGTGCGTGTATTCCATCACGTGACCGTCACACACACAATAGCAACTATACTGCACTGATCTACACAGGTATACACACTTGCACGGACGATAACCTTCCTCTTCTCTTTTCTACAGGAAGTGTGCGCGCGGCCGAAGTTTATAGCCGATGGAGCGACGAGGTTTGACGTGGAGCAAGGAGAGTTGGGCGACACGTGGCTGGTGCAAGCGGTATCCACCCTCACCTTAACCCCGAAATTCCTTGACCGAGTGGTTCCCCCAGACCAGGCGTTCGACCACACCTACTGCGGGATCTTCAGGTAACAATAATACTTTTCGTAGATAAACAGTAATAGAGTAATGCTTCTCGTGGATGTAGTGATAAAATAATGCTTCTCGTGGGTAAACAATGGTAAACTAATGCTTCTCCTAGGTATAATAGTGATAAAATAATCCTTTTCGTAGTAAGCAATGATAAAGTACTGTTTCTCCTAGGTAAAGTGATAATGTTTCTCCGTCTAAACAAAATGAACATATCAACACTAAAGAAGCAACAAAACATTAACTACACGAGCACATAGGCAGGACCAGTATACTCAGACACAGCAGACTGTCAGACGCACAGAAGGTGAGGGCGGTCACATTTCCCTGCTCAGAGGCCTAGCTAATGGGAAAATCAATGTGATAAGTCGTGGAGGAGGCAGCTTCGTAACCTGATTCCCACTTAATGGCATCACTTACGTGGTTCCCTTCCGGGAATGCCGACACTACGATGCTATATCGAAAGGACACGGAAGAAAAGAAGGAAAGTGACCTGGAAAAAAAATAATAAGTGATGTTCATCGTACTTCCTTGACAAAATGGACAACGTGAATGCCAGACACACACACACACACACACAAAGCACTGACAACCATCCTTAGTGATAAAGGACACCACAGAACAACACTCAGCATCCCCAAAGCCACGGAATAACAGGTGTTCGTCCGTAGGCAAATTACATTAGTCAGCCCAGGATCACCACCAAAGGGAGTCTCTAATTACTTCAGGCCAGTAGCAAACCACATTTCTCGGCTACAAGAGGATGAGGACACTCAGCTTTATCGGTCAGCCTCGGTCGTGCTTGAAATAACTGGTGATCTAAGTCCTAATTCCGTGGAGCTTAATAGTAGTCTGTCAAAAGCGCTTTTATCTTTCATTAGGTCTTTTTTTTCACTATTCAGTCCGTTAAACAACAGGTGCATTACATGTGGCTGGTCATTACCTCTTGTTCTGATAACCTCTCAATAGTATTTTTTTTTTTACTTTTTTTTTTGTTCCAGCAGTTGGTTAGATTTCCTAGTCAATAAAACTCCGCGGAAAAAATATCCCCCTTTGATTCTCTGTAAAAATCAGGTTTTTCCATTCTTGTGCAAGTCTATTTTGCAGGTCATTACGGAGTTTTATAAACTGCTCCCGTGCTCATTTTATTATTTTCTCATCGGGAGGCTCACTGCTTTTTATTATTTCCTTGCAGTTCTTTGGTTATATTGCTGTGAATCGCATTTTATTTCTCTTTTCTGCAGTCATGTTCTGTAGTACTATGTTGTTGTGTTTTTAGTTACAGCTTCCTACATACACACACACACACACACACTGAACAAGCAAACATAAAACGCAAACACTGCAAAGTTTTGAAGTGGATGCTGGAAACATTAATCTGATTGGACGGCTCTTCACAATCAAGCATGCAGTGATGAACACATTCCATACACAAAAATAAAACAACTGACCCTTTAGACAAAATGTAAAAATATGCACTTTTTTTTCGGATCAAGTACTACTGTATATCCTTTGTTATCTGTGAATGTGACTGTTTAGAAACGCCTTGTTCTATATAGCTTATGCCTCAATATTATCAATTATCAGTGGATACATTTATGCACAAGGATGATTGGTATGTACATTTCAAACAAGGACTGCTACGTGTAGACCTGAAGGCTTCTTGTAACTTCCTTTATTTTCTTATTTGCTTGCCCTCACGTTTGCTTTTCTTTTCACCGGCAGGTTTCGGTTCTGGCACTTCGGTGAGTGGGTGGAGGTGATCATTGACGACCGCTTACCCACATTCAAGGGCCGTCTGGTTTACCTACACTCCACTGATCCCTCTGAATTCTGGGCTGCCCTCCTCGAGAAAGCTTACGCCAAGTACGTACTGTATTACTGAGAAAGTTACCGGGTAATTAGTTTTCGGAGTGCGATGGATTATTTTGAGATCGTTTGGTATAATTAACTTCAGTCCAAGTGCGTATTAGATTACTGTGAAATTTTTTCCGTTATAGTTTTTTAGAATATGATAGATTTTTGCGATTTTTTTTTTTTTATATATATAATTTAAAAACTTCTGATGCAAATGACACGATATAAGAGAGATGAACATTTTAAGGACAGCATTTTGAAATATTTAACATACATTTTTAAATCCCACGCTCAGGAGTCATCGACCTTTTAGAAATCCCCACTAACATTAGTATAATTATTTATTTTCCTCCCCCAAAAACATAAATTTCAACTGATTCTATGGTTTGTGCAGATTCTACGGAAGCTACGAGGCATTGCAGAAAGGCTTCACCACGAGAGCCCTGCAGGATCTGACGGGAGGCATCGTGCAGAGCTTCAGTCTCACAATGCAGGAAAGGTTTCTCACGTACCAGGTTCTCAACTCAGCAGTACCTCGCTCAACGCTCCTCATCGCATCTATAAACCTGGTAAATGCTGGCGTCTTTATCACTCCACTCTGATCAGGAGGGGCGGAGTTAAAAGTCCTGCGATTTGAAACGCTCTGGAATTTCACAAGATGCGTATTTAAAACCTATACAGATATTCTCGTTAAGACTCGTCATTTTAGATTGTTTTACAAAGCCACAGAGATAATTAATCGGATATTCCTTTTTTTTCACTGACGATGTAGAATCCTTATTTAAATACTGCTAAAACTATGAAAACATCTTTGAACACCCCCCCCAAAATAAAATTACAATGCCTGTTAGAAGTTAACGAGAAAAAAAACCGATTTGTTTAAGAGTAGGGTTATAATGAACGCATATACCATAAAGCATCATGAGGCAACGGGAAACGAGACCACACTGTGAAAGTTATCATCCCTGACTGTACGTAAAACACAATCCCTCTTGACCGTGCATAATGTTTTTCCTTGTTTTACCACTTCTTCGTGTTGCCTGACGAGTAAGAACAAGGTCAGCTGATGTTATTTGGTGCCTTCTCTCTCTTTCTCTCTCCTGGATTGATCGCCTGAAGCTGTTTGAGTGACAGCACCTCGCGAGAGTTACTGCTGCTGTTAACACTCGCTCGTGACTCAGAATTGTTAAGTGCTGTATTGGTTTTCGCTGAAGATTTATTTGCACATGTCGTCCTCCTTGCCTTTATGTATTCATAACGCTGGCATAAATTTGCTTGAGAAAATATGCCCGTGCAATTTTTTTCCTTTTACATCCTGAGAAAACACGTAAACTGTATATTGTTATTGTTTGGCAATGATGTGTACACAGTGACACCGATAATCCGTACTGCAATGAATCTCTTACAGGAAAAGGTTATTAAAATGTATTCATAACGGAGGCATAAACATACCCGTTAAACACAATAATTAATTCTATACTATGCCGAAGAAATATATAAAGTGTATATTAGTTCTTAAAATTATTAGATACTGAGAATTTTTTATTTAATTCCATGACTAATACGAGAAGGACAAGAAAACCAACAATCATTAATCTTATACTATGCTACATGAACTGAAAATTCTTTCAAGCATGATCGCATACCGAGAAATCCTTATTAAATATCATGCCTTATAGGAGGGCAACAATCATAACCTTTATACCATGAACAACAACAACAAGTTATTAACGTTACCAGATACCAAAAAATCCTAATTCAATGCTATGACTTGCAGGAGAAGGACAACAAGAGAAACCTGCGCCTGCGGAACGGTCTGGTGACGCAACACGCCTACAGTGTGACGGGCCTGGCCAGGGTGCGCACCAAACTGGGGGAGACGCCCCTTGTCAGGTGAGTCTTGGCGCGTCTTTGTTAACCTACAGCGTTTGGGAATGTTGTCAGTGATGGTAGCAGTAGTAGTAGTAGTAGTAGTAGTGTTATCACCATCACCTTATCAATCGCTCAACTTACAATTTTCAAAGTACTTTCCCTCTTTCGTAAACTTTCTTAAACCTTCACGCCCATTCTGTACATCTTTATGCACCATTACAGTACCATCTCCCACACGCTACTATCCCTTAGCTTATTAACCTCCACACAGTTCATACCTTGAGTGTAGCTATCCTTCCTCCTCTCCTGAAATCACATGAAAAAAAAAAAAACAGCACTTGCATCACACGCTGAATACGAGTACACATCCATCACTCCATTCTTTATTCATCGTCATGCGTTTTTTTTTTAAATCACAACAAAGACAAATCTCCCTTCCCATGCGCGTGTATGCATGAGTATGTATGCTAGTACCCCTTGCAAAAAGCCTGCATTTGTATTTTATTTTATTTTTATTTTTTTTTTTAAATATTCTCTCCTAACACATTTCCCAGCTGTGCCTTCCTCCCTCCCTCCCTCCCATGAAGGATAATTCCCTCGCCATTTTTTTTTTTTTTATGCAGCACTGTCGTTTCCTGCTCTGTTATTCTTTTCCTTGCATTTTTTATAGGAGCTTTGTGATCACGACAAACAAGGGACATTCACATTTGCCATTGGTGAAATACATATTACTCTTTTCTTCTTTTTCTTTTTCCCGCCCAGACTGCGGAACCCCTGGGGCCGCGGGGAATGGAACGGCCCCTGGAGCGAGCGGTCGTGGGAGTGGGATTCCCTCTCCGAGCGGGACAAAGTGCTGCTCTCCGTGCGGGTCAAGAATGACGGGGAGTTCTGGTGAGTGCGGCGCATGTTTATGTAGGTAGAGAGACACATAAACGAACACACAAACACTCTCCCTCTCCTTGTTAAACATCACACGTATAATCGTATAGATGAAGTCTAGAAAATATACATAAAGTAATTTGATTTATGGAGATATTTAATAAGTTTCCCTTATTATGCGACTCCGTGACGCAATGGCTAACGAATCCATGGGCCTTGGTTTGAATCTGATCTGGGGCAGATGGCACACAGCTGTTCATTCTTCTTTAGGCTTGGGCACCTGGGGAAACTTGGAGTAAAGTGTGGAGAACTAGATGTTTTGTATCATCTTGGGATAAGGGATAGCATCCACCACATGTTCAGAGGCCAATGAGACGGAAATGAGCGCTGAGGCCACGTGCAGCCGTAGCATACGCCCCAGACCTTACTTCCACTATCACTGCTTTATAGGATGGCGTTTGAGGACTTCGCCCGCCACTTCACCCACCTGGACCTGGTGCACGTGGGGCCAGATGACTGGATGAACGAGCCCGCCCTGCACTCCAAGAAGCCGTGGCGCGCCGTGCTGGCGAGGCGGCGTTGGCGTGGAGGCTACAATGCGGGCGGCGGCACCCAGCACACAGGTTTGTCCTTTTATCAGTCAGTCAGAAAAGGGTGGCACGAAAAAATTGAGTTTTCTTTATTTCATTCCCTCAAGGTCCTTACTATGGTCCCTAAAACAACGGAATCATGCATACTTTCGTTTCTAGTAAAGAAATATCTATTTACTCTATATTTTCCCTTCTCTCCTTCACCACTTGCTGGCGGCGACGCAGAAACGACGGCCATGAATCCTCAGTTCCACGTGCAGATACCCCGCGCTGGTCTGTCTAAGTGTCACGTGGTGGTGTCCGTGACGCAGCAGTACGACACTTTCCTCTCGGCGCAGGACACCAAGAGGCGGCACCACCTGCACCCCATTGGCTTTGCCGTGTATGAGATCCCACCGAACATGACGCGACTCACGCCAGCCTTCGTCACCGAGAATGTAAGGAAACACACATACACACACACACAACCTTTAACCTTTACCGAAGTGCAGCATCATGCGACTGCCGATCATGTCCCTTCACCTCCGATTTTCAGTCGTGTGTATGAGTTGTGAGGGTCTACAGGAGTCTTCGTTTTCATAGTAATGTTCCTTACCTTGCCCCTCACAGAAACCAATGGACGTGACCTCTCACAGTCTGGCGAGGGAGACCGTCACCTTTTTCACGCTGCCACCAGGGGACTACATGGTGGTGCCGCACACCGCTCAGCCAAACTGCGACGCTAAATTCCTACTACGAATCCTTACAGACGAGCAGAGTAATATTTGGTGCGTGGCGAGTCTTCTGTTATCCCTCCCCCTTTCTCTTTACATGTAATCCCACACTCACCTCGCTCCTGTACCATGCATGTATTCTCTCTCCCCGTCTCTTTTTCCCCGAGTACTTTTCACCCACTGCCCTTAATCCTAATCTCATCCCGTGCCTGCCTATATTGACTATACATTTCCTTCCCCCTCGTTACTTCCTCCTTTCTATACTCGCTGATCATACAACCAGTGTCCACCCAGGGTCATTCCTCTGTATATACGAACCACCCATACTTTCTTCACACCCCTATACACGTTTCTTTTTTTCTGTATATTGGCCATTCGCAGCTCTCCAAATTGACCGCGCCCTCACTAAATGTAGGCGTGAATTTTGTAGAGTATACCAACTTTTTCATATTTCTGCCCTGCCTTAATCGTCTCCCTCTCTCTCTCTCTCTCTCTCTCTGAAACTAAGCATATTTTACACCAATACTCAAATCTGCATTATTATTACTATTCTTTTTATTATTACCACCACCATCATCGCCTGGTATAATGAATGAACAGCTCATCACTATCTTTCATCATCAGGGAGGTGAATGAAGACAATATGGTGTTCCGGTCCATTAGCTTAGAACGCCTGGACGACGGTATGAAGATGGTGAGTGTGTGCGTTGGGGAATGGGGAAAGGAGGGGAGGATATAGGATGAGTACTGGGGAAGGGAAGAGTACTAGGTTAATGATACTAGCGAAAGGGTACTAGGGAACTATACTAGGGTCAGGTACTAAGGGGTTAAGTGTACTAAATAAGGCTACAAGCGCAACTTCAACTAGATTTTGCATTTTTATATTCGTCCATCGTATTTTACTGTGTGTTTTATTTGTTTTACCTTCGTATGTCTCAAGTGTTTTAATTTAGAACACATAGTGACTAGGAACTTTATATATAAGATTGTGGTGAGTAAATCTATTTATGAGAGTGTGTGCACATGTATGGGATTCTACGATCAATAAATCTATCTATGTGTGTATGTGTGTGTGTGTGTGTGTGTGTGTGTGTGAGTTGAAGACCTAGGGAGCCGCCGCCTCTATGTTCGGGTCTGGCGCGTGCGTGAAGATTTACCGCTGCCATTGCCGTGTTTACCAAGCTAACGAAGGGGGAATGGGAGGGGTGGTCATTATCCTCTCGTCTGTGGCAGGGGCGTCGCCGTGACGGAGGGCAAATATTTGATGCGCCCGCTGAGGCTCTCTCTTTCTCTCCTCTCTCCTCCCCTCTTCCCGTTTTCTGCAGACTGATGCGGGAGTCGAGCAAACATATGCATAAAAATTAAAATGGCTCCTATTATTAAGTTATTATGGGTTGGACGTGTTTCTTAATGACTAAATATTCATATTAATCGGATAGGAAGAAAGAAGGCCGTCCTGGTGCTATCGTTAAACGTGTATCTCTATTTTACACATGCATTAAGATACCAACAACTCTGATTATTTGTTATAAATTAGACGTGCTTCTTAAATGCCAGTTTACTAAAATGCATAAGAAAAACAAGACAGTCCTATTACTTTGCTGTTATTAAACGCTCATGTATTTTTTTAAAGGTAACGTGGCAAGTTTTATTCTCTCAAGCACCAGACGTTACTGATATTTCATCTGGCTGCACTCAGACTGGAGGTGCATTCTGGTAACACGAGTCTTGTGTTCGTCTGCTCTTTGTCTTGCAGGAGTGTGTGTGTCTTCGGAAAGGTTCACGACCTCGGCAAAGTTTCGTATGTTGCTGTCTAGTCATCGAAATGGATATACCGCTTCGCCGATACTCTTGCTGGCTGGTCAGGCATATTTACTTTAGTTAGGAGATGTTTAAGTTCCTTATTTACATTTCTTCCCACGGTTTGGCGAAGACAGGTGCAGCTAAAAGGTGTATACCTCACTAATTACTCCGGCAAGGGATACAAGTCTAAAAAATATTATCTTGTACTATATTCTGGAGCCAATGAATTCAGAGACAAGACGTGTAGTAGTCACATCGTAACTGGCGATTAGATGGTTATTAAGGTGGACGTCTTCATATTATAATTGCAACCATAATCCTCCAAGCATAACAATAACAGTGAAAAAATACCCAAAGCCAACAAAGACTCGGCCATCTAAATTTAAAGATCCTACGTGAGCTGACTTGTTAGATCTTGAAATACAATTCAACCCTCTCACTACCCATGTACATCTGACACCTGCAGCTCTTAAGATCTCCTCCCAAAAGCGATGGCAGCGATGAAAGAGCCTCCATTTGTTGTCGTTCTTGCACCATCTCTAGAATCTTCTTTTCCTCCAGTGGGTCGATTGCTTCATTCATCAGTGTAGGGCGCTAAAGATTGATTTTTATTATATATATGAGTAACGGAAAATCAGTTTATTAATCACGAACTTTCTTTTTCCTTGTTTAGAGTGGTGTGCGGGTGTGTGTGTGTGTGTGTGTGTGTGTGTGTGTGTGTGTGTGTGTGTGTGTGTGTGTGTGTGTGTGTGTGTGTGTGTGTGTGTCGCTGCCTAAACCCTTCTCTCTGCTCCCCAGCGCGAGGGCAGGACGATGCTACAGAAACTGCTACATAAATACCCACCGGAACTCGATCCACATCTGTTCCACAAATTCCTGAAGACTCACTGGAAACGTAAGTCTTATCAACACACAGACACATACAAAGGCAGACGGCCAGACACAGACACACACACTAACTTATCAGTATTCATGAATGCTTTAAGAATGCCAGAAGGAATCTTAGTATTTAGCATTTTTCTCTCATGTGATTCTCTCTTCTTTACATCTGAATACTCAGATGTAATTTTTCCCAAGCATTTAATTCCTTTAACCGCTGCAAGGCACGAACTCCTTCCTTTCATAGACAGCAGTGATATCAACTTAAAGGAAGGGAAGCCGCCGCGTAAATTTGGTTTCTTATGGAATGAAATAACAATTACATCTGCTTTTTCTGAGTCTGGAGTTATTTACATAACAATAACTGATCTTCTAGAATACAGTAATATAGATATTCATTTCTTGAAGGACACCATACACTCTCCGGTAATAGCAACATTTTTCCTTTGTTGTCAGTATATCCACGTGTTGTTCCTTTAAAGGTTTCCGCAAAGGACGAATTTTCATCATCCTTCTGGTTTCTTTGATATTATATATATATATATATATATATATATATATATATATATATATATATATATATATATATATATATATATATATATATATATATATATATAATTCCATTGTATTTGTTATTCTATTTATTTTTTTCAGAAATTAAATGAGGGTTGGTTTGGTTTGATAAATCCACGTGACAGCGAATATAGTGTGCAACAAAGAAACAGGAGAGGTGATGAAAATTGCTGGGGATATTTTGTTATTTCGCCATAGTGACGCCAGACTTTTCCCTCTTTTTCTCAGCTTTTTTTTTCAGCCTCTCGTCAACTTTATTGTTTCCCTCTCACGGGAGGGATGCGGGATAGGGTACGCTTTTCAACCCTAAATGAATTCAAGCTATGGGTGCATATTCTTCGATACATGCTAATAGGATTTACTGCTAATAGGATTTACTGCTGCCTTAAACAGTCAAATTCTTAAGCATCTATTAACTCAAACTTCTTTCTAATGGCCAGCTTTAAGTGACATTTAGTCATTCTCACTAAGGAGCGTTATTGAAGCTTTTTCTTAAAGTTTAGATATTATAGCCATTCCAATAAGCTTGGCATAATTTATGAAATATTTCAAGAAAATCATGACATGAATACGCAACGTTTAGACCCCACAAATGATGCTGTTAAAACATTCCTCTTTATAAAGCCATGAATATGCAATGTTCCCATTTCTCATCTAACTCGAATTAGCTTTCACTTCATCAAGGAGACAAGACAGACACACGCTTCCCTGTCATTAAGTCACTTATACTTACAACTGCTGGCAAATGTGGGCGTTTTCTTCCAGAGTTCCTCGTGGAGAAGCCGACGCTGGAGTTGGTGAAGAGCGTCATCATGCTGCGAGACTACAACATCAGCGGGCGGGTGGCGCTGGTCGATCTTCCAGGGCTCCTGCTAATGCTCCAGTTCTGGAAGGTAAGAGCAATGACCTGGTGAGGCCGGGAAGCCTGATGGCGTCGCCCTACTTAATGTTGCCTCAAAGGGAACCCGAGTGTCCATTTACAGAAGGAAGAAATCATAAACATTAAATACCTGATACGAATCTCACTGTAAATAATATTCAAAGAGAGAAAACCGCATTCTAACGCAACATATTCAGCAAGACTCGTGAACCAGACATTTACACCCTGAACTATAGGTCATGGACTGAAAAAAAAAAAAAAAGAGATCCTAAGTGGCCTTTGCTATTTTATTCCCCATGGAAGCGGCGAGGAACGCATATAAAACTCATTGGTGAGTATTTTTTCCGCCCTGTGGTTGGCGAGGGACATACACAAGTATATTTCCCAAGCGGGCAGTGATGCATGGCGCGGCGCGTGAGTAAACTCCTTAACCTTTACTTACTTCAGCCCCCTCAGGACAATTTCCTCTTCTTTACTTCCCCCACGGAGGTACCTGGCTTGTGCAGTGCGCAGGGAGTTGTTGCCTGTGTTGGAAGGAGGAGCATTACGGAATGGAAAGACGTGTTCCCGAGACACTTCGCTGATCGGCACCACCACCTTCTGATTAAGTTAAATGTTTTACATGTACAGATGGACTATTGAACATTTTTTTTTTTTTTTTTTTTTTTTTTTTAAGAGGGGCACTGGCTAACGGCAACAAACAATTGAAAAAAGGCCTACTTGATTGCCAGTCCCCAAAGAGGTGTGTTTAGAGGGAATGTTTTTTTTTTTTTCTTTCAGTTTTGCTGTGCTTACAAAAATTATTTTCCACATGCTGGGAGTTTTCTGGGAAAGTAACTTTATCCGAACACCCAAGAGGTATAAATATAGTGTGAATATAAGCCTCTCTCTCTCTCTCTCTCTCTCTCTCTCTCTCTCTCTCTCTCTCTCTCTCTCTCTCTCTCTCTCTCTCTCTGAGCCAACTTAAAAGTATTCCCTCCCCAAAAAAAAATATAAAAAGAAACCATGTTGTACCAATCCTATCAGAAATTTACAATATCATATGATTTTTCTTCTCTTTTTCCTCAGACTGCATTTCTTAAATTTGATCGAAGCCATTCAGGCAAGACCTCCTCCTACCACCTGCGGCCGGCACTGTGGGAGGCGGGGGTGACTGTGTCTAACAAGGTGCTGGAGTGTCTCGTCTTAAGGTTCGCCAAAAATCGCATTCTCACCTCGGAGGCGTTCTTAATGGCTCTTGTCAGGCTGCACCTCGCCCACGGTAAGTGCCTTGTGGCTTGACCTTTGGCTGCTATTTGGTACATCCTTCCTTAATTACTCATCACTCAGACATCTTTACTCATTCGACAGCCACCTCAAATCTTAATACTTGGAAGAAATTGCAGAATCTATTCTTTTTAATCTTCTTTCTTGTAGATGCTTGTAAAGATTTCATGCATTACTTCTGGTGCTCTTCACTGTTTCGTATCGCAGTGAAAGGGTTAAGCCAACTAAGCTCGGACGGACGTGGAGAAATTATGCAAAAATTTTAGTGATTGACTCTTCTTTTCTCTCCTGCGTGTGTATCTACCTATTCATATATCTATCTATTTACGGTGCACAAGCAAACTCACCCACCCACACACACACGTCAGGTATGATCCTATGGCGGGTAACTATCATTCTACGTATTGACGCACAAACTCTCCTCCCCAGAGCGCTACCACAGCATAGACACCAAAATGAAGGGGAACCCGCTTTCCTTAGAAGAGGTAAGCGTGTATAGACAGCACTTTCTCTTCAACAGAAAAATATGTACTTAGATTTACCTTTCAAAGTACAGTTCTCAACATTTATTGATCTATATCTTAAAGCCAGAGGTAGACACTAAATGAAATAAAGGCCACAGTTTAATCTTTCTACTACGGTTCTGTCCATGCAAGTCACTCAGTCTCGTTTTCTCCGACCCGCAGATGATCCTCATGACAACATATTCCTGAGCGACAACACACGGAGGAAATGTAAGGAAGAGAGAAGACTGAGACCACGAAAGAGGATGAAAACTAAAAAAAAAAAAAGTTGAAAGCGTAAAGGAGGAGGAAGAAGAGGAGAAGGAGGAGAGTGAGAGGGAAGATAGGGAAAAAAAGAATACTTAATGTTTTCCTCTCCTTTCCGAGCACCACTTGGCCACAGCGTCGCTCCTAAATCTCGGCAAACCCATCCGATCCCAAGCCCTTCTCGGGGAAACGTGAACCCATGAATGTATGTAAGGTGAAGTGCTGCGATTCCACTCCAGCCAAGCCCCGCATGCCTCCACATACTCCCTCGTTTAGATAATGGAAACAATACCAACATTCTACGGCTCAGCGAGTGAAGTGTATCTGGAATTTCTATACACCTCAAGGACAGGGTGCTTGAAATATATAAATCAAAATGCACTTAAAATTACATAATACTGTCTAAAAAAAATGTGATACGATATTTACTACAAATCTTATTGGAAAACATAAGAAAATAAGGGAAGTTGCAAGAAGCCATCAGGACTACACTCGGCAGTCCCTATATGAAAACATATCTACCTATTTCCACCTATCATCCCCATTCATAAACTTGTCTAATCTTTTAACTCTAATGCCTCAGCACTAGCAACCTCATTACAGAGTCCATTCCACTCCTATGCCACTCTAGAAAGATGGGCTCGTCATAAAACATAGCAAGCAAGGCACAGATATCCTTCCTAGTCACCGAGGAGAGAAAAAAGTAGGTGGTTTAAACAACATAATTCTTCCATAAGTCCTCCGTGACCTTCGCCAGCCTGCAAATCTCGTAACCTTGGACTAATCCCCTTTCCTCTTTCCAAACGGCTTATACATACAAACATTTAAGAATTCTTTCTACACAGCAGCGCGGGGAAGGGAAGTTTTTGGGCCAGCGAGACTTTGGAAGGAAACCATACCTCGCGAAAATCGGAATCGGATTAGACTCACGGAAACGCTGAATGTTTGTTGCTTTAGCGGCTCCTGTACCATCAAGAGGAGACGTTAGAAGAGAAACCAACGTGCACAGTTCTCAGTTAAGGTCCGGACACTAAGCCAGCTAACACCCAACAGTGAGGTGGATAAGGTAGTCATGTTAATTAATGCGATGGGACTTTCTTGTTTTGAAAATATACACGTGAAGCGAGTGTGCCAAATGCGAAGAGGTGGAGGAGACATCAACGTACAGGGTTCTCAGTTAAGGTCCGGACACAAAGCCAGCTAACGCCCAACTATGAGGTGGATAAGGCAGTTATGCTAATATGATGAGGATCTTCTGTTGTGAAAATATATATGTTAAACAAGTGTGCCAGATGCAAAGGGGAATTATTATCCAAGCTAAGGATGCCTGTAATTCCATCCCTAAATGATTGCATTCTCCTCCACAGCATCCCACCTTCAAATAACCGTGACCATAATTAGACGCCCATAGGTGAATTGCTGAAGTATTTTCGAGAGAGAGAGAGAGAGAGAGAGAGAGAGAGAGAGAGAGAGAGAAAGGGGGGAGCTTGAGGGGTATCCGTGCTAGCCCGTTAAGAACATCGGTAAGTAAATGAACAACTTTGTGTGTACCTGTTGTTAATACCTGCCAAGCTTTACACTCTCAGTCAACTACTATTTATGTGGCGCTAGTTGTGTTGAACGACGTTGGTTCGTTAATTTAAACTTTTGATAATATTCTGAAGCTTCTCTCCTCGCTGTGTACATAATTTCACGGGTAAACAACGAAGTGATGCTGTTTATAACCAAAGCTACTTATTTTTTTTTCTTTCAAAATGATCGCCTAACGTGTATCAGAAAAAAAAAATTACATCACTAGAGGAAAAAAACATCCCTACATAATCAATGGCTGTCTGTTGAAAGCCGAAAAAAATAAATAGAAAACACGATAGCTCTCCAATTAAGGGGCATCTTATGACTGACCCTCTTGACCACTGGCACCCTGGCACTCGACTCCAACCAGACCATTTCACCCCCAGAACGTCCTGTGGCACCTTCTTGCCCCTTATCATTCTCTACCATCGCACCCATCCATACCTCGGACCCTCCTATATCCCCTACCTCCCTCCCCGCTCTCCAACCACCCAACCCTCTGCCCACCGCTCCTCATCTGCATCATCGATATTCCCAAGGTTCCCCCACGCCCCCGCCTTGCCACGGGAAAGGCAATTTCAACTCCTTTGACAAGACCCTAATTGGATGTGACGTTGATTATCATTGTTGTTGTTGTTGTTGATGTTATTGTTGGTAGTGGTGGTGGTGATTTTTAGCATCGGAATTAGCTATTTTTGTTATTACTACTGTGGTCATTATTTTTATCACTATTATTATTACTACTGATACTACTACACCATCACCCACAACAACAACAGCATCACATTTACCACCATCACCACCACAGCCCTTACCATCAAGAGAGAGAGAGAATATGGCAAGCCGTAAACAGTGACTTTTCTCGCTCTTCTTCGAATACAATGTAAAAGGCACGAGAAAAACCAAGAGCTATTAGTGAAAAATTTAGAGGACAGCTCTTGGCCACGAAAACCCGCAGGTCTGCACTTCTGAGGGTTGAAAACAAATATCGGTGTGAATTTGCGGCCTGTGCTGAGCCTTCCTTGTGTGTGTGTGTGTGTGTGTGTGTGTGTGTGTGTGTGTGTGTGTGTGTGTGTGTGTGTGTGTGTGTGTGTGTGTGTGTGTGTGTAGAAAAGGTGTTCCTCCATTTTATAAAGCAAATTTGTGACTGATTACGAATAATGAAGTTTGATTCTCTCTCTCTCTCTCTCTCTCTCTCTCTCTCTCTCTCTCTCTCTCTCTCTCTCTCTCTCTCTCTCTCTCTCTCTCTCTCTCTCTCTTCTCTCTTCTCCTCTCTCTCTCTCTCTCTCTCTCTCTCTCTCTCTCTCTCTCTCTCTGGGTCGGCTACTCACGGAGAGAATATCGAATACGTACAAGTGTTACCAGGAAGGAAAGAAGTAAAAGCAATGTCTGAAAAGTCTTTAAAGCAATTCAATGTGAAGCTAAAGATTTTCAAGAAAACACTCCCCCACCCACTCGGCGATATTAAAACAGAAAAGCCAAGTATATCCAGAAAATTAGGCTCATACATAGTTTTCTTTTTTTATTCTGTGTTTTAGTCTTGTGTTCGTCTCCTGAAGGGCAAGTTAGTATTACAGGTACTCAGGAATTTAGTGGAGGCCGCCCTGACACTGCCAAAATCTCCCAGTAGAGCGGATCACTGGACGGCGCCCGCTCAGACTCAGATGCCCTTGTGTGAGGGGCAGAGGCGTGATAAGTGCTGTACGTGCCCCAGTCGACGCCTTACTTCGCCTTCAGCAGCGATAAAAGGGAAAATATCGTTGTTTGTGTTTTCTTTCTCTCAAAACAATAGCGGAAATCAAAGAAAGTTTTTTTTTTATTCCCCGCCTAAAAAATTTGCGGACGAGAGAAAATATCGTTTTTCCCTTTTTTTCTTTTTCAGTTTCAAAATATTAGCGGAAAAAGGTAAAATATCGTTTTGCTTATTTTCTCTTCCCCGTCTCAAAAATACGGTGTAGAATATAAATAATTTTATTTCCACCAAGAGGACTTTTTTAAATATTCTTTTATAATGTAGTACAGATGATTTTATTTAACAAGCTTTAATATAGCGGTGCAAAACCAAAGAGGATAATAATATATTTTTTTTCGTCTTCCATATCAAACGTTTCTATTGCTTTTCTTTATTTTTTTTTTCTTTTACCTCTCCATTATATCACGTATATTCGTCACCCGTGTTCCACCTCCCGACAGGTTGGTGTTCGATCTTGTATATATGAAACTATAAAGTCTAGTTCAAAGGCATCGTGTATTTAATTAACCATTGTTTTTCCTCCCTTGACATCCTCGTGTGGTCTTGGTGTGTGGGAGGGACAAAGCTCAGTGCCCCTCTTTCCGCCTCGGGTTTTCAAGCAGCGAGGGACGCACTGCTCTCGACACACAGACAGTCTCGCCCTCGCGCTGCCCGGACTGGCTTTGATAATTGCCTGCTTTCTTTATCATTGTATCTCCTCTGTGTTGTCGCAGTGCTTCGTGGATATGACAGGTGAGTCTTATAGATTATGCTGTTCATGTTAGGGTGTCACTGTTGTTGTCATTATTATTAATAGAACATAACCAATTATTATTTTTAACGATAAGTAACTAAATAAATTAATAAAAGCAAGGATGTTAGAAAGATAATTAGATACATATAGAAAGTGAAAGGGTGATAACGAGAGAGAGAGAGAGAGAGAGAGAGAGAGAGAGAGAGAGAGAGAGAGAGAGAGAGAGAGAGAGAGAGAGAGAGAGAGAGAGAGAGAGAGAGAATAATAAAGACAGACACACCGACAAAGAAATACAGCCAAGATAAAAATGGAAATAAAATGTTGCACACTACCGTCGTGCTGAAGGCTGAAGGGTCACTGAAGCCAAGCCTTTCAAACTATTAATTCGGTTATATATCTAGACATTTTTCATCACCCGTCTAGTCCACGCTTCAGCTTTTACGCAAAACACATTGACAAACATGCAATACTTTCCTTGAAATGTAACGTCACTTCAGCCTTCAGCCTTCACACATCGCTGTTTGAATTGCGTCAGTGTTTCATCAATGTTTGCCAGTGATTAAGTTCCCTCAATTAAATAACTCGACAGTGCTTATGTTATCTCCCCTCACCAGCTTCACCAAGGCTCGTATTCAGAAACGCTTTGCTCTCTCACCACGTATGTTTTCAGAGACCACAGAGAAGATCAGCCAGGTTTTCAAGATTGTTTCTCCTGTTAATAAAGTACAACGTTTATTAATCTGTCTCCAGAACCATAAAAATATTCTCAAAACCCATGCCACTTCAACAAGAGCACTTTCAAAGTTGTGGAGGTGCGGCGCAGAAGTGTTTCAGAATATGGTCAGAAACAGCAAAGGTCTTTCCTGCGTCCTGCGTTCACTTCACTCCCTTCCCTTCTGGCTTTTAATATACGTAGATTCTTTCGCCATCAAAGTCGCATCATCTTACTTCGGCTCACCTCAAGTTCCTCGGCTGACAAAACTTTGGGATAACTGAGATTCTTCCCCGCAGATTCCATATACCGAAGGTCTCCCTTGATTCAAACAAACACCACGCGCCCACCTACATACATGCGACTCTGAGAGGCGCCCACGCATGTCAGCTTACATGTTTTCGCGTGTATGCATCTGTGCTCTCCCTCTCTCTCTCTCTCTCTCTCTCTGTAGCACCAGTCATCATGGTAAACGCAAACAATGGTTGCAGTGTTGTCCATCTACCCACGTACACACACACACACACACCTTATCGATCGAATTGTGCAAAAGTCTCTCTCTCTCTCTCTCTCTCTCTCTCTCTCTCTCTCTCTCTCTCTCTCTCTCTCTCTCTCTCATCATCATTCAACCATGCGCAACGGAGAGAAAAGATGACCACATATGAGAGAGAGAGAGAGAGAGAGAGAGAGAGAGAGAGAGAGAGAGAGAGAGAGAGAGAGAGAGAGAGAGAGCGCGTGTGGGTGGCAGGAAAGCAGAGACAAACACAGGAACACATAATTATATCCTTAGAGCGAATGACATAAGGGGGACACGAAATGAGCATGAGAGTGACGAGCCAAGATGAGGCGGTAGTGTGACCGTCAGGGGGGTGACATAATAAGTGTGTCAAGACGTGTAGCGGGGAGACGATGACACGAAGCTGCGGGGAGGTGAACTACAGGGGGGGAGGCGAGGTTCAGAGGTTCAATGAGGACTGAAGCAGGGGTGTGTGAGACTCGTGTGGGTAATGGCAAGTGGAGTAAAGGAAAGATCTGGAGCTGTTAGGGTTGTAGTTATCCATTTAGTAATATTTGAAAATGGTAATTCTGTTCTTTTTTCTGTCCGTCTATTTGAAGCGGATACCACGCCCAGTAATTGGATGATTCTAAAGCTGTTAGTGCGATTATGCAAGTAATAGTAAGTGTGGTGTAAGGACTAAGGAGGATAGAAAAACAATGATTGAAAATGGTGATCCTGTTTCTTCCTGTCTATCTATTTAAGGCTGATACAAGATGCTGTAATTGAAGAATTTTAAGGCTGATACAAGATGCTGTAATTGGAGGATTTTAAGACTGTGTTAGGGCTGTAGTTATGCAAATGGCGAATTAGTATATGTGATGCGAGAAAGATAGAAAAAGCAATAATTGAAAATCGTAATTCTGTCTGTTTATCCATCCGTCTACTTGCAGACTGATATCTTCAACTGCGGACAAATTTACATAAAATTATAAATAGGGATAATAGGTGGATAAAAGTTGGTGAGATTCGTACAGAAGCTGCCACGTGTCGACTTTTTAGTGTGTTTTTTTTTTATATGATGTTCTTAGAAAACCTCAGTATACTAGCTTTTACACACTACATCATTCCTCAAACCATACAAGAGAAAATAAATTAAATAAAACGGTATCAAAGACTTACACTAACCCCAACATATTCTCTGTAAAGCGCCCTCTTCTTTCAGCGCGAATGCTTTATATTGCATCGAAAAACGACACTCGCCTCATATGGTGCAGCAATACTATTACTATGCGATAATTAATCACCCCAGCATGGCTCAATATGTGAAGCGTGGCGTCATAATAGAGTTGCCGTATTATTATTCATTAATCTGTAATAACTGGGACATTAGAATGGGAGAGGCAGGAAACAGGCAAGTCATGTGATTATCCCAACACTCAGACACATTAGTGAGATTATAATGACAGAATCTATCAGCAAAGGTCCTAATAGCTACACACACACACACACACACACACACACACACACATTCTCGGAAACAAAAACTCTTGAATACATCACCGGAATTAAAAACCAACTCACCTTATTTTAATTAGTGATCTCTTGTTTTCATGCAAGACCCTCAGCCAGAAAGAGAGGAGGAGGAGGAGGGAGGTCAAGGAGGTGGAAAAGTGTCGAGGAGGACTGGAGTGGAAACTGAGGGAAGGAAGGGGAGGAAGACACGAGTAGTTGGAGGAGAGTGGCAGGAGAAGAGGGAAGGTGAGTAGAAGAGAGGAGAGGAGAGAAAGGAGAGGAGAGGAGAGGAGAGGAGAGGAAAGAGAGAAGAGAAAAGAGAGAAAAGAGAGAAAAGAGAAGAGAGAGAAGAGAAGAGAGAGAGACGCCCACCACATCAACATGAAAACCTTGTAAACAACCTCCCACTTTCGCCCACGCATTCTCGTCAAACCTTCAATAGTAAAAATCATGAAGCCCAATGAGTAATATATATATTTTTTTTATCATTATGGTATCCTTTAAATTTCTTATCCTTCAAAGACTGGACCAAACAATGAGCATAATATAATTCATTTCGTGGTATAATATACTTTGAACGAGCCAACCAATAATAGCCAGCGTCTGAATTGAAGCTCAATCACCACTCAGGCCAAAGTTTAGTTCATTACGCTTTGTTGACTTCTGAACCTTATATAGAATTAATACGGGACACAAGAATAGCGAGTATCAGAATCAAGTCAACTCTGAGTCATCTTATATTCTTAAACCTTTTGTCTGCTATGAATGAATGAAAATGTTGTATTGCAGACTTACGAGTAAATTTCAAAGTATATGTTTTATAGCAAAAGAATGGAATAGTTAAAATATCCCAGTCTTTGTTGCCTTGCCTTACCTCAGCACACACAGTACTGTTATTTAGAGTCATTACCAGACAAGCAGCAAAAAAGTGAATTATGGGGCGACTCAATCTTCTGGCGTCTGCTGTCTCGTCTCGTCTTGGCTTCGGACACTGTCTAACGTTACTCAAATGAACCAAACAGTGAGTCAGTAGCAGCTGAGGAATTAAGGACCATTTCCTAATCACGGTCCTGGAAATATGGAAGTTAGACACACTCATTAAGAAAAGTTACATAACACTCATCCATACTGAACGCTATCCACTGCATGCGACGCCTTTCACCCCGCCCCGCCCTGACCCCCACCCGGCCTCGCAGCGAACAGTGAGACAAAGGTTTGCTAGCCAGCCGGGAGCCGAACAGCGCCGCGCTAACGATATGTCAACAAACCTCGGCCTCTAAGTCTCCGTGAGGGTCGTCATGATTATTGCAGCAGTGCTAAGCCTCTCCCCTGGTCCCACGCGGCGCCCTTACGTGCACTAAGGAAGCTGCCCGCAGAGAGAGAGAGAGAGAGAGAGAGAGAGACAGAGAGACTGTTACCCTGTTGACGTAGAACCGCGCCTCTGAAAGCCTCTCCATCAGTCACGCTTCACGATACACGCGCTCGCTCCTTCACTGCTTTCCCAGAGTCAAAGGAAGCTACTTGTGGCCTACACTTCTTTCAGGGGAAGCGGAGAACGTAGGCAGTGGACTCAACCATCATTTTTTCCCTTTTCATAGTTGTTCATGTGGTGGTGGTGGTGTGGTAGTAGTGGTAGTGTTCATTTTCTTTTTTTTACGCTCAAGAGAAGCAGACCAGGTGCAAGAAATGTTCTGGAAAAAAAAAAAAAAAAAAGGATCTGCTTATTGTGATTGTAAATGTGGTGGAAGAAGTGATGTCAGTCAGTGTGGTGGTGGTGAGGGAAGACAGCGGAGGAGACGATGATATAAGATGGGGGGAAAAAAAAAGCGATGAAGAGAAGAGTGGGTGTTTTTAATTACGGGGTCCTTGTTAGTTACCTTTACATCATGGCTTCTGTACCCACCCCCCTCTCTCTCTATCTTTTTTTTTTCCACAACCCCTCCCCCTCTACCTCTTCTGGGCCCTCGTACTCTTTGAAGTCTCCTGTCCTTTGTTTTTTTCCTCTACTCTTCCCCGCAGAGCAGTCATATCTTATTTTTTCACCAACCCCGTAAAGCTTGTGTCTAGACGCCGGGTGAAATACGTCGGGAGTTCTTGGTACCTCATACATTCCTCCGGTGCTTTTAGTTTCTCCTTGAATTAATAAATCACATATGATATACAGCGTTATGTTCCTTCGAGTTGCTTTCACAGACGCATATTCTTAAACGCTTTGCTCTCTCATCACGACGATTTTCAAAGGCCAAATAGATAAGCTCTCGGAACGTCATTTGTTACTTTCACAGGCTCCTTAAACGCTTTGCTCTCGTCATCACGATTTTCAAAGGCCGAGAGAATGATAAGCCGGGTTTTTATGGGTGTCTTACCAAATCAGTAATATAGAACTTCTGCTAATCTATCCCCGGTGTCATGGAAACACCCTTGGAAGCCATTATGAATTCTATGAGAGCCTGTTCAAAGTAGTGGAAGTAAAGCCCAAAGGTGTTTCAGAATACAGTCCATATCATCATAGTGAAGTGATATGAAACGAGGGATAAAGTGGAGGCGCGCTTCATTCCACCTACGTAACGCGGGCAGGTTGAAAAATAACCTGCAGTCATTCATCAAAACATATTTACACGTGTTCATTCAAAAAAAGAAAAAGCCGAACACAAACGAGTGAAGTCTCGCGCAGCTCCACCAGATCCACACACACTCCTCGCCATAAATCCCTGCCACTAACAAGCGCAAAAGTAACCATATTTGATTTACACCGAATTTTACCGCAAACCTGACGTGGCGCGCAACCTTTCCAGTGATTTATCTCGCTGGGAAAAACACAAGACCTACGTATTTTGCGATTCTGTAACAAGAAATCGCATCTAACTACACAGATAAAGACGTTAACATCCGATTATCTCACCACAATATACACACACATGCATCGCGCTCAGGTAAGAGGCAATAACAGTTGTTGCCTGCAGCCTGATTGCCACGAGCACCGCTATTCTGCGCCAGGGGTAGAGAAACACAGCATTGCATTTACTTGCCAGCCTGAGATGCTCCGCGATTACTCTCCTGACGGATCATTACCTCCAGCGCTTCACCTCGCGTATCATACATCGATATTACGAGAGAGAGAGAGAGAGAGAGAGAGAGAGAGAGAGAGAGAGAGAGAGAGAGAGAGAGAGAGAGAGAGAGAGAGAGAGAGAGAATCTTGAGTATTGGTAAATATAATGCACTTGAGTTTGAATTAAAATATTTACTAATGATGCATGCAGTATAAATAGAGTATAATCATTATTTTTAGTATTTTTAGTAAATATTATTTTAGTATTTTTAGTTAATAATTTACTAGTATCTCTTAAAATTGTACGATTCCATTTGATACATACTTCAGTTCACAAGGGTCATTTTAATGCGGTCGTTTCTATATTCAAGACACTTAAAACACACAGTAATGATACTTTCCCTCCCCCCACAGCATTCACCGTACGACCCGAAGCCACATCACTTTAAATATCCTTCCCAGCAGCGTGGAGAAGCCCTTAAGACATTCACAGATCAATAAGCGGCATGACTGTTCGATAACTCCACGCACACCAAACCACTACGGCCACATTAGTAATCGGTCATCCACGATCTTTTCCAGGACACAGAGAACCACTTCATCAGGACTGGGATAACAACGCCTCTTCCTTTACCGCGTGACCATCGAATATCGCCTAAGCGCTTACGTGGCAGGTAATCACGAACCTTCGAGCTGCCGTTAATTATGGAGATTGCAGTGGAGGCCAAGAGGAAATAACTCGTAACCAACGCGACGCCTGCTTGCCACCCAGCTTAAGACGCAGCGAATTACGAGCGCTCCAATGGCTAGTTTTATTAAATGCTGAACCTTGAGGTCAATAAGTCACAATTTATAGAAGTGAAAGCTATAGAACACTTTTTTTTTCTAATATCCAAGAGAGGAGAGCATAATGGAGACTAGATTGTTACCATGATTCCAATGGCCGGTTTTATTAAATACTGTGACTTTCTCCCGATTCTAGGTGCAGGAAATATGGGGATAAGAGACTGATCGTAAAAGATGTCCCTCACAATTATGACTCACTATTAGAAATTAGGTTAAGATGTTCACATACCTACCAAGACTGTTTGCAGCGCATTTATAATCACATTACATAATTCAAAAAGGTTTAATAGGTAGGATATACTCGATTTGCGCGTCAAAATTGCATCTTTCTAACATGCCAAAGAAGAACCTCATCATTCTTCATTAGTTAAAAAACAACAAAAAGGAAACGAGTCTACAAAAGTTGTGTTCTATTCTTCCCCTGAAAGCGCAAGCATATAATGGCACAGGTGTGTGTGTGTGTGTGTGTGTGTGTGTGTGTGTGTGTGTGTGTGTGTGTGTGTGTGTGTGTGTGTGTGTTGGGACGCAGGTAGCACTCAGGGAACAAGAAGACGCAGCGTTGGGCCACAGCTGCGTGGTATCTTGTCCCAGGAGCCCAGCCAGGAGAATAATGGGAAAGTTTACCTGTGCCAGAGCAAAAACTCCATTTCCCAAACTCTCCGGGGCCCAGATACCTAACCATCCACCTCGCAGCGGCACTGGGAGCGACCCCTCTGTTGGGCCGCCAAGACTGCCCAGGAGCGAAAGCCAATGTCTTGGGAACCATTTCATCTGGCCCCTGGAGAGACAGTCAAGAGTCGAGGGGCGTTCTTTTTGCTTGGGTTGTCAGGTGTTCATGGCGCGTTAAGGCCTCACTGTCAGCACCAGGAGGAAGGAAGGTATCGCGCAGCCTTCTCAATATAAAAGGTAGTGCGAGACTGACTTCCTTAAGAGGCTTAGAGCAAGTATAAATAAGATCATGTTCCGAATACGTAAAGGTGTATTGTAATTTCTCTCTCTCTCTCTCTCTCTCTCTCTCTCTCTCTCTCTCTCTCTCTCTCTCTCTGTGTGTGTGCGTGATGCGACTTACGTTTGCTTAAAATAACAAACTTTATTTTTATCGCCACAACTTGTGTCTTGTTACTATCACTTTACCAGCACAACAGCGGAAAGCAGAATGAGAAAAGCGCATCTGAAGTACTTGAAACAGGAGAGACGCGCGAAGAAGGGAGAAGTGGGGGAAAGAAAGCGTTCATTAGGAGGGAGGGAAAGAACGTATGGGGAGGAAACTCTGGTGTGTAGATGTCAAGAGGCACGTGTGAAATATAAAGGAAGTGCCTGGCTGTCCAAGAAGGAATAAAGGGATACTCTACGAAGAGAAGAAAAGGAAGAGATAAAGGCAAATAGACAAGGCAGAACACACAAACAACACACCAATCTTTTCCCACACGAGACAAGAGGCACGTATGAAGTTTAGAGGAAATGCCTGGCCGTCCAAGAAGGAATTAAGGGATACTACACGAAGAAGACAAATAAACAGATAGAGAAAGGCAGATAGACGAGAGAAACACACACACACACACACACTACATCAAGCAAAACAAGAGGCACACATGAAATTCTGACTATCTGGGAAGGAAAAAGGAAGAAAAGAAACAGATATATAAAGATAGACTAGCTTGGGCACTCAGCAACCCAGCCACCCACACTAACACACATCAATAATCGATTTTTCATAAGGAACAACAACACGATTCTTTACCCCACAAGCCTTCAAGAAAAAGAAAAAGACACCACATATCAAAGCAGTCACACCTCGCACAATGTAAGCTGCCGCCTCCATTACTGCATCATTCAAATATTAACATAAACTTATCCCCATCACACCTAACGAGGCAAACCTTTGTCATCTGCTTCGTAAACGGGTCAAGGGAACTTCATAGCCGGAGCGAGACGGCGAGACAAGTTTTTTAATGACACGAGAGCTGGGATCCGGTTCTGGTGTGAAGAGAAGAGCACTATGCAGGAGGTAAGACTGTTCCTAAAGGCATAGGTTCACTAACAGGTGTAGATGACTAAAGGCTGAGTGGATGGCTTCTCAATATTTACATTTAAAGTGAAGGAGGTTGTAAAGCAGGTGGTGAGATTAAACCTTAAAGGTGTAACCATAATATTAATACAGGTAATGCTCATTTAGAAATAAAAAATAAAAAAGTTACTTGCAGTACATAACAAAAAAAGTTGGAATATATGAATCACACATAAATCAGGAAATCATGTAACTTGCATATTCATGTTTTATTCGAGTGCTGTGTGTGTGTGTGTGTGTGTGTGTGTGTGTGTGTGTGTGTGTGTGTGTGTGTGTGTGTGTGTGTGTAGCTGCATTGGAGGGAAAGATTCACCTTTAAAGCCAGAACCTGTTTACCTTGATTGTATTTCCTCCTTCCTAGACCAGACTGCTCACTTTCCCTAACGCTTTTTACTGTTCTCCTTGAAAAAAAATAAATAAATATTTACAAAATGTCCTAAGATCACAAATAGAAAAAAAAAAAAACGTTATTTTATTACTAACTAAACACTTGGCACCAAACATGTAAGCAACACACATACCAAAGCAGCAACACAGCCTCGAGCCATTACCTAGAAACAAATTGACCCGCTCATCGCTACGTGCAATGTTTTGTTCCCGGTAATTCTCGTAACTAGAATCCCCACAGTGAAAAATGAATGCAATGAGATGAATAATATAAATTTCATCCACGCATCATTCACAACCCCACCCAGACCTAAAATAAACGCACTTAATGAAACTAATGCAATAGATACAAGATTGCAAAGATAAAGCACACACAAATGCATTCCAGTGTCCAGGATACAAGTTTGCTATGCTTGACGTGTAAAAACTTCATGCTTTGACTTAAATCTTATTCCTAAAACTACGTCATTTATTTAACATTATTTTTTTTCTGTACAATTCACCTTCTGTTTTTCCATCTGAACACCACTTGCTCACACTCGACACATACCAGACTAGTGAGCATCTAACACAGCAGCGATAGAAGCTCAGATGGAAAACTAAGAATTGTGTAGAAATATGAACGGAAAATAACAGAGGAATAAGATATAAGGCAGATTGCAAGATTTTTTGAGGTGATCTTTATATTCACATACAGAGAATTGCTGACTTTCCGTATTTAACAGGGATTCCTTTAAATGCGCGTAAAACAACGATTTTTATTAAATGCTGTAGCGTCGAGAGAGAGAGAGAGAGAGAGAGAGAGAGAGAGAGAGAGAGAGAGAGAGAGAGAGAGAGAGTCGCCTCGTCTAATATCATCAGTACAGTTTGGCATAATCTATCGACAAAAGTGCACTGACGTAAGCATGAAGGCAGGAGCACTTTATGCTTTCACGAAATGTAAATAACATACATTTCCCCTCAGTAAACATATTTGCAACTGTGGGCTGGATTACAAACCCTAGTCTCCCTCGTGATAGTGAAAAACTTTTTGCTTCCATTTATCCGATTTCACTGCTATAAACTTTCACGATATTGGGAATTGTATCTTGCTTTCCTTCCCCGCAGCTGCACTTCCTCTCGTCTCCTAAATCTTGCCTTACCATTATCGAGACCAAGGTGAACGAAACAAACTAAACAAACTATTCACTTTTTTTTTCTTATATTCCTGTCTGCTATTTCTGTTTTAATTACCAGTTTCCCGCCATACACAACAGAATTGCGTGTGTGTGTAGACCAATACAGAACCTGCTTTGTTATTGTCACTCTGCCGGTTCGTGCGTTTTGCTTGCGGCAGTTTCGTATATTGTCACACTATTCTGTAGCGGAAGCCTCAACGTTGCAGTGTAAAGGGAAATTTAAATGAAAGCGTATATCTTTATTTTCTAGGCAATTGAGTGGACTGGTTATCAGTATTGTATTTAATACCTGCCACATTCATATCAGCGCATCTAAAACTTTTATCAAATCATTATCATACATCATAGTTCATTAAACTTTGGTATGCTAGATATTCAACACGTACTGTATAGCACTCATGCGATGATCGGCTCAGTTTTAAGAAGCGCTGGTCTTTCCGTGCCCCTCCTTCATAGCGTATCAACAAAATAAATCATAAAACTCTCTTCGATGGGACTTCCTATTGTTATCCTCTTGGCAGCTGCGTTGCTCATGTCTTCGTTTTCATCATCCTATTATACGTGGTTCTCTATGCCCTTCCTTCCCTTACCTTACGCAATTTATAAAGCTCCCTTCCAAACTTGGGGCGGATCCAACTCGGCCCAAACTCGGCCCATTACCAATTCTGGCTTTCATAAATTACCTGTGACGCTGCCTTCAAAACCAATTCGTCCCGTTTGAAAGATAAACCTTCCCTTTGTAGATTGCTGAATGCACCACGAAGATTTAGTTAAGATAGGCACTGGAAGACGGGCGGCGAGGTTCAGGGATGAAACATGTAGGCGCGTGGGTGTGTGTGGGTGGGAAACAATATAGATGTACGCGATTCCAAGTATATTCACTAAGTTAACACCAGAATGTATATTTCATCAGGAACTTTTGCTGCAGGAATGTCAGATTATTGCGAGAACTCTTTAACCGACGCCCACACAGCTCGTCCGTGAATCAGCGAAAGACAACGACTGTTGTTTTTCTGTTCACATTTGTATCATGGTCACCAGAACAACAGCAAGCGTGCCACGAAAGTAAGGAAGCATTACAAGCACGGAAGCACTACAAGTACAACCACAAAACAAACAAGTTATTATCCATCATTGCTCTGTATATGCCAGTAATACTTCATAAATAAACCCTGATATTAAACATCTATAGCTCAAACATCCTTCAATTTCTTATATACTTAGTACATAAATTAGTACATATAAATTAATGCATATATGATCAAAACTACCACCCATCTGTACATACTAGTAATACTTTACAAGTAGACTCATGGAGCGACATATTCTTGTTTACACTGGCGTCAGGTGTTCCCGCGCCGCCCACTCTTATTAGTGGATGTTGTGGTAACACGCTAAATTAGACACAAATTAGTATGACGAAGATTACGGTATGCATAATTATCGTCCTGTTGATCAATTTGTCAGCCTCTCTCTGCTCTAACTCGGCAATGGACGGTGGTGCAAAAGTAGGATTTTGTTTTCTTTTTTGCTAGGGTTGGTGCGTGTTATGATAGGAGGGCAAGCCTGTGTTTATAAGGCCATGGGTTTTCTAAGGACTATTTTTCAAAGGCCACACGAGTAATGAGTCGTACGCCCATCACTTTCCCTCAACGGTACAGAGGAGGTAGGATTGCTAAGTGGTCCATATCATGACTGAACTCTGCTTCCTGTTTGTTGAACGGTAAATGGATATAACACCAGGCAAAGCCAATATGTAAGTGACACCTGAAGTCATTTCCTGCAGTGTGCGTGTGGTTGATTTCTGATGCTTTTATTGAGCCTCTTTACTCTTCGCCATTGCAGTGGTATTGGTTGGAACAAGTGAAGGATTAAGACACACTTTGAATTGTAATCATCTACTTAAAGGTGACAGCATGTTTCTTTTCGTTCATATTATATTTTGGCCCTAAAAATCCCATGTAATGTACTCCAGTGTCACGACAAGCAATGAGTTTCGTGTTCATCTTTTGTTCCTTCCCTGGATTGTAATTCAAACTTGGGAGCTTCCTGTCCCCGCCCCATCCTTCAAGCAGCACGCTGGGTGACACTTGTAGCGCGCTATTATTATTATTATCATTATTATTCTCCTTAAACATTATCCTTTCTACAGTCTATTGTTCCTGGGTTCTCTTATTCCCCCTCGCTCTGTCTGGACATTAGCTTGGAGTATAACAACTCTTTCATGTATTGTGTTGTCTTTCTTATCAAATAATCATATCACAGCGTCTCCAGAATCTTAATGGGCTGTCAAAACCGCCTCTGTTTCGTCGTGGAGTGTCGGAGTGAGTAATTATTATTGTTGTACATCTTCAGTAGGAAATTGTGTGTACGTCAATCACAAGACATGTTTCAGCTTCGCTCCTTGAAAGGTTTGTGAACAGAATAGTAACGGGTTATCCTCACCTCCCTCTGTGATCACTGGCTGAACCATGATCCTGTTTGACAGAGGCATTTTTGGTCCGTTCATCACTAACATTGGCCCGCGCTTTTGACAAGGGAAAAATGTGACCCCCTGAATAACTGACACATTCCTCTCTCTCTCTCTCTCTCTCTCTCTCTCTCTCTCTCTCTCTCTCTCTCTCTACTCTTAGTAGAGAAGAAACAGAGGAAAAGCGCGCTGAAGACAGTTCAGGTTCTTCGGCCACGTTATGGGAAGAGAGGGTACAGAACATCTGATAGAAGGGAGGAGATAGAGGAAAATTTATTGAAGCTGACATGTGGAAGAATGACGCCAGCACAGTTGATACGAGCTACGCAAGACAGAGGAGGGCAGATCCGTGGTTGCCGAGGTGATGGGGTATAGTATAGCACAGTGGTAATATCAGATAAACAACGGCAGCAACGGCGGTGAGGCAGCGACGTTCAGGGAGAGCTGAGGGAGGAGTAATGTTAACGTGAGATGACACGTGCTGAGGGCACGTGCACCTCAGAGGCCTTTCAAGGAGAACTTCACGGAGAGGCTTTCTTTGATGACCTGATCGCCCCTAGCAGGTAGTAATGGTCTTCCTGAAGTACCTGCCAGCCCACTCAGTCTACCAGGTTAACAGGACCGACTGTAGAAGCACCCTGATCCTTCCCTTATCAGAAGCTGAAAGACCGTTGGATTCTCACTTGTGGGTCATATTACATTGGAAATTTATACATGGATTCTCAGTTTCCATCGATTTCCTAAACTTATTGAGTCTTCTACCTCGGTGAAGAATAAAAAGGCCAATTTTGCACCTGAAGAGTGTAGAGAGGTTGAACATAATGGTGGTAATAATATAAAAGGTTACTCTTATCTGAACAGCACCATCTATGTAGTCTTTTCATGTATTCAGTGCTTTTCATTGTACAAGATGAATCAAAATAGAGATAAAAGTAATAATAACAGAGGGTTGCTCTTGACTAAACATCACCATCAAGCTCCCCCATGTATTCAGTGCCTTGGCGTCGCACGGAGAGAACCACCAGCAAATTCCGGTGATAAAATGGTATTGCTCATAACATGACGACGGCGGGGAGACTCCTCTAATGACAATTCGCGCGCCAGAGAACTTCACGGGATTCATGGTCACGAGTTGTTTCAGCTTTCACCAGTTATCAGTAAAGATGCGTACTAATGCAACCAAGTTAACGCTCGTGAGGGTGTCAGGAAGCTGGATTCATTTCCCTCTCAGTATATCCTCACGTCTCCCTTCCACTGTAGTAGCATCGAAAGACGTGTCTCTCTACAGTCGCTCTCATCCATGCGAGTGATTCTGCCCGTCGTGAAAGGTGTCGGCACTGCAGTAGCCAGACGAAAGGTGTCGGCACTGCAGTAGCGAGACGAAAGCTTCTAGTTGGGTGGAGAAGTCATCACGAGTTTTTGGGCCGCGGGATTTATGTGGTGGTGGTGGTGGTGGCAGTGGTATCGTCGTGGTACATTGTGCTACCGATACGTGCGAGATTTTTTATTCATTCCTTTTAACAGCGACACCATTCGCCAGAGCCATCCGTCACAGCCATGAACATCACTTAGATCTCTCCTCTCCTCTTTACATCAAACGTCCTCCATCAAATAACTGGTAAGAGTACAAGATCAAGCCAGTCTATCTATGCGTCGCCCACCGTAACCCCACAATGCCTAGGGACATCTCGCTTGTGTCTGTTTTCAAATAAACGCCTCCCTTCCTTTCCTCTCGACCAAATTTCCTTCATCAAACAACAGATAAGAGCACACAAGCAAGAGGCCTTCGTAACCCACAACCCCTATGGAAGGTCTTCAGGATAGCCTTGCCCCTCTAAGCCTCGCCCGGCAAACCGTAAGTCCCAGCAGGTCATCTCAACTATGCTAAGAACTTGTCTAGATTCCTCAATATACCAACTTCTCTCGCGTGCCTAGCGCTGTAATGTATCCCGTCTTTTAGCTGTGGGTGATTAACTCCGACTGTCTGTCTCTCTCTGTCTCTCTCTCTCTGACTCACTCTCTCTCTGACTCATTAAATTTATGAATCTATAATATTCATGATCCTGTAATATATTCAAATGTAATGATGATGATGATGATGATGATGAGGGGGAGGAGGAAGAGGAAGAGGAAGAGGATTACTACGACGATAATACAGGTAATAATAAAAACATAGGCATTGACATTATAAAAAAAAAAATATATAATGAGATCATATTCATATACATTACAATAAAAATAGTTACCGTGTTGACATATTACTGATGCTCATAATTACAACAGTGGATGAAGATGTGGAGGTAATACCATGTTTCATCCACACACTGCCACTGCCGTCCGCCATGATGGTTGGCTGTCAACAAACCCTGCTGGTGAATCTCTGGTGAAATTCCGGGTTTTTAAGGCATTTACGAGTGATTGCATGCCCAACACCCCACCATGAAGTTATAGAGGTACGGCCGAGTGATGCAAACTGCTTGATAAGACAGTGGATTTTAAGAAATGAAAGCTTGAATATCTGTGGCCTACCATCCAATAGCATTCGGCCAGGAATCCTACGTCAGTGTTGTTGGTGACGTCAGAGCCACGTCACTGATAAGAAGCCATGAATGACTCAGGTGAAGCCCAAAGTGAAGCAAATAAAGGTTCAAGTGAAACTGAGTTATCTGGAAGCCACAGTGATGGTGAATATGTTTTGAACGAGCTTTTGTGCTTCGTGCAGTTTCATATTCACAGATCTACCCGAAATAATATTGCTGAAGTGGTGTTACGCCACTTTAGTGAACCTGAGATAACTGTTGCGAAGGAAATACTTGTCTATAAGTACGATGAACTGATTAGTCACAAAATTAAAAAGAGGCGTAATGTACCCGGTAAAACGAAAAGTGAGTCTACTGTGGATGACATCCTGACAGTTATGATGGAGCTGGATGGCAAAGAAGTATCTACATCCTTCGTAGCTAAAGACTTGAACCGACTGCCGAAATGTGATCCAAAAGACATTGATCCTTACGCTAATCACCAGCTGATAATGGCTCTCCAAGAAAGGGTGCACCGTTTGGAGGATAATATGAGTGAAGCAAAGGCTGAAATAATCTGCAATCAAGATGCAGTGAGACGTATAAAAAACACACAAGAAGAAATGGAGACTGTTGTCACAAATCTAGTTGCAGAACCACCCTCTTATGCTGGTGTCACATCTGGTAACAGCCTACCCAGAGGATGCAGCAGAAATAATTTATCACAGAGAGATCTTTGTAGAAGGCATTATACGCAGTCGGAGACAGAGGATGAACCATCAGGACGGGATGATGAAGCTGTTAGTCAACTTCAGGAAGCAAGTGTTGGCCTGAATAATGGAATGTCCGATGGTGATGCTGCAACGGCAAATGGTGACGCTGAACCAAGAGTGAGCGGTGTCGACGATGGCGGAGACCGTGACAGTGATACTTCACGTGTGGTGACTGGAGGGCGTGGTGACGACGAGGTTGGTAGCGAGCAACACGGCGTCGATGCAACGCGCGGTGGTGATGGTGGTGGTCTTGGATCGTCGTCTGGGAATGGAAGTGTCTCAAGAGATGGGGCGTTGCCGCTTCGGGGTACCGGCGCTCCAAGAACGGTTGGCGCTCATAGGAACGGTAATCCATGGATAACAGTGGGACCTAACGGCAAGCCTGTCAAATCAAACCCCCCTCGACAGCCTGGAGGAGGATTCCTGCCCCGCCATGTAGGGGAAAATCCCAGGCAGGGCGGCAGGCGGCGTGTGCAGGGTAGTGCGACCAGTAACATGTTTAAGGGCGCGCCACCCCCAAGGAGGGATTTTTTTCTCTCGCGAGTTGTGAGTAACACTGATGATCAGGTTATAAAGGATTATATAAGAGACAAGGGAATCAATGATTTTGAATTGCAGTTAGTATCTAATGAACATTCCATATTTAAATCATATAAGCTATCAGTTTCTGTGGGAGACAAAATTAAAGTGTTGTCACCTGATATTTGGCCTCAAGGCGTTTGTGTTGAAAAGTGGAGAAATAGGAATTAATGTTTTTGTACAATTTCATGAAAATGGAAGACAGTAGAAATTTAACGTGTGTTTCATATAATTGTGAATATGCAGATGATTTAAGGGCACCGTTCCTAAGTGAGCTTTATAATCAAAGTGATTTTTTTTTAATCCAGGAGCATGGTTTGTTTATGAGTCAGCTTGATTGGTTTTATGGAGTGGGTGAGGGTGTGAATGTGCACGGGGTCAGCGCCATGGAGGAGGGTCGGCTGGTGCGGGGTAGGCCGCACGGCGGAGCAGCCATCCTGTGGCGTGACTCCAAGCGGTTTCGTGTCACTCCTGTACCTTATGAATCCAAACGATTGTGTGCTGTTCGAGTTCATTTACCAGAACAAACGGGTTTGGTGATATGTGTATATATGCCCTGTGATGATCAAAGAAGTGACCAAAATGTGAATGAATATGTAAATATACTGAGTGATATAGCAGTTCTTAGTCTTAGTAATGATATAGATTTTATATTAGTAGGTGGTGATTTTAATACTGATTTTAGCCGTGTTACGCCCCAGACACGGGCCTTTGTTAAATTTATCGATGAGTACAGGTTTTATTGTTGTGATAATGATGCCTTATCCACAGTTGCTTATACTTATTGCAGTAAAGGAAATAATTTTAAATCCCTGATAGATCATTTTTTGATATCAGACAATATATCTAACTTCCTTCAGACTTATACTACTATTGATTCTGTAAACAATCCATCAGACCATATAGCTATAAAGTGTGTTTTAGATGTTACTATTTCTTATAATGTGGAAAATATTGAGCATGAGACCTTCGAGCGCATATGTTGGCATAAGGCAAATACTGAGGATATATTAAGGTATAAAGAGTTAGTCACTGGATATCTGTTAAATGTTCCCCTACCGGAAGATATGTTAATGTGTAGAAATAATATGTGCACCCAGCATGAAATGGAAATAGCAGCATTTTATGATCATATCACCAATGCACTTATAAAGGCAAGTAAAGAGTGTATACCAAGGACAAATTGTGGGAGAGTTAAGAAAATTGTGCCAGGCTGGAATGATTGTGTTGAGGGTTATTTTCGCACTGCTTTGTTTTGGCACAGGTTATGGGTAGACAGTGAACGACCTCAGCAAGGTCTCATTGCCGAAATACGCCGTACAACACGTAAATGTTATCACCAAGCACGCAAGATGGTTATAAAGCAAGAAGAGTTAATAACTACAGAGAAATTAGCTGAGAGTTTGCAGGCTAGTGCTTCTGGTAGACAGTTTTGGAGATCTGTAAGAAACAAGGGAAAACAGAAGAAAAAAACGCCTAAGGCAGTTGATGGAAAACATTGTCCTAAAGATATAGCTGATTTATTTAAAGGAAAGTTTGAAGAGCTTTACAACAGTACCTCATACGATACAAATGAGATGGATAGCTTAAAATCTGCCATCAACAGTGTAATTTCTTGTCAGAAAAATAGTAATGAAAGTATACTCTTGATTACGCCTGATGAGGTGCGTCAAGCACTGCGGAGAGTGAGGCCTGGAAAGGGAGAAGGTGAGGGTGACCTGATGTCTGACCATCTCATACATGCTGGTGATGTGTTATACGGACACTTGTCTGTACTGTTTTCAGCCATGTTGAGGCACGGTTTCTCTCCCCACAGCATGATGAAAGGGGTTATGATACCGCTTCCTAAAGGTCGTTGGGCAAATCTTAATACCAGTGAAAATTACAGAGCGATTACTCTTAGTAGTTTGATGAGTAAAATACTGGATAATATTGTATTGATGAGAGAAAGGGATAAACTATTGACCAATGATTTGCAGTTTGGGTTCAAAGAAGGAACATCCTCTACTATGTGTACAGCAATGGTGAGAGAAACTGTGTCTTATTATGTATCTAAAGGTACAACTGTTTATGGGTTTACTTTAGATGCAAGCAAGGCTTTCGACAGAGTTAATTATTGCAAATTATTTGATATTCTATTGAAACGTAATGTATGTCCTCTTATATGTAGATTATTGTTAAACATGTACGTAAATCAAAAACTAAGCGTAAGATGGAATGACTTACTGTCTAGTACATTTAAAGTGAGTAATGGAGTCAAACAAGGTGGTGTGATCTCTCCTATACTGTATTGTGTTTATGTAGACGGGTTACTCACGGAATTGCGAGACTCTGGCGTTGGCTGCTACATGGGTGGCACCTATGCAGGAGCCTTCGGGTTTGCTGATGACCTAAAAGGTCTAGCACCAAGTGTTTTTGCTCTCAAGAAGATGATAAGCATCTGTGTAGATTATGCATCGAGATATGACATTGTGTATAACGAAAAGAAAAGCAAATTAATAGTTTTCCACGGTAATAAAAGAAGTAATATAATTCCTAATGTAGAAATTAATGGTAAAACTATTGATATTATGGAGGAAATTGTACACCTGGGAAATGTTTTAGGAAGAAATATTTTTAAATGTGATACTTCTAAATGTGTGACTGATTTTTATCGACAATGTAATTCATTTTTATCCCGTTTTAAGGGTGGACTGTCACATGTAAGAAATACTTTGTTTTTTAAATATTGTTCTAGTTTTTATGGTAGTCAACTTTTAAATGTGTGTGATGGTAGCATGGAAGCGGTGTACCGAGCGTGGAGGGTTGCAGTGCGTCGAGTGTGGAAGCTGCCCTGGACCACACACTGTAGTCTGCTTCCTCACATTGCTAATGTTATGCCCCCAGAAATGTGGTTCGCAAAACGGGAGATTGCTTTTATAAACCAAATATTAACATCAGACAATATGGTTATAAGAACAATAGGAAGAATGGGGGTTTATGGAAGACATTCAATAATGGGCAGTAATGTAAGATATCTTTCATACAAATTTAATATGAATATTGGAGACATCAATAAGGTTTGGACGCAGCTGCAGTGTGACCAGTACGAACTTGCACGGACTGGTGCACAAATTCGTGAATTGTGTTTGATGAGGGATAGATGTGATACCACAATCTTAGATGTAAGGGAAACTAAGATGTTGATTGATGCTTTGTGCACCGAGTGACGTCGGATTCAGTATGATATTGTCTAATTTAGTATAAATTTATGTCTTTTTTTTTTAATAATTAAATGAAATGTTTTTCTTTCTTTTAGTTTTAGTATGTATTTTAGTTTGTGTACACATCTTGTGTGAATAAAGAATATTGAATTGAACTAGAATTCCTGTTCCTGTAATTAATGAACAATATATAAAGATAGATCATTACTGCACTTGTTTATACACTCGTCTCTTCCCCACACACGAGGAATGAGGAAAGGGGGAGAAACAAATGGAAAAAAAAAATGAAAACAGAAAAGATAAATAAGAGTTAAAGGAAACAAGAGGAAGCGTTTAGCGGAGTTGAGCACACGTAACTACATAGTGCAAAAACGTGAATGAAAATGTTGGGAGAAAACTGTACGAGATATATATACTCGACAAAATGTAGTATTGCAGAGAACACCATCAGAGGAAAAAAAAGGGAGGGATACGCTGTAACAATAGATGAAGGGCATTGAAGAATGGTAACAAAAATATAGAGCGAAAGGAAAAACATGTTAAGGAAAAAAATATATATATAGACTGAATACTTTGAAAATGCAGGTACGTGTGTGTAAGTCTGTGCGTGTAGAATCGGGGAGCTGGAATAGTGATGTGCATGATTCTGGCGCTGGGTGATGGATGGATTTGAGAACAGGATCATGCAAAAGAAGACGAGATTAACCAAGAAATACGCATAAGTGACGTTCATGGCTCAGACGGAGATTGATGGATGAGTATGTGGATAAGTTAAAAAGAAAAAAAAATGAAAATAACCAAAAGAGCGACTGGAGATTCAATGTAAAGGAAGGTACCAGAAATGTTACACAATTTTGGCATCTTCAAAAGTGTAAAATATGAAGGGAAAACTAGACTAGACTAGAAAAACTGTTCCTCAGATTTACAGAGGAACAAAAAGATTAAGCAGAGGATGAATAATAATATGAAAGACTAAACAGGACAATTTAACACTCGGTTCAGTCAAAGCGGGCTTTCAGGTATTCCAGGGAGGCCCTTTCCTGTCTGCTGGGGGCGATCAGATCAAAAAAAAAAAAAGCCTCCTCGCTTCAATGCTGGATTCTTGAAAGGAATCTGAGGTCCACATGTGTTTGTGATTGTTTCCAGCCCCCAGCACGTGTCATCTCACGTTAACACTCCTGCTCCCTCAACTCACTGAACGTTGCTGCCTCACTTCTGTCTACCTGATTTTACCACTGTGCTATGCTGTACCCCATCACCTCGGCAACCACAGATCTGCCCTCCTCTCTGTCTTGCGTAGCTCGTATCAGTTGTGCTGGCGTCATTCTTCCGTATGTCAGCTTCAATAAATCTTCCTCGTTATCTCCTCCCTTCTATCAGATGTTCTGTACCCTCTCTTCCCATAACGTGGCCGAAGAACCTGAACTGTCTTCAGCGCGCTTTTCCTCTGTTTTTTCTCTACTCTTCCTGTGCCCTCCATAATTATTTTCCTGTGACCCTTCGACTGTCATCCTCTATTATTACCAGCAACCACCTTGTCTCTCCCTCCACTATCTCTTTTTTTCCTTTGTTCCTGAGTCGTGGCTACTCGGTACCTCCCCCAGTACCAGAGAGAGCCCTTCACACTCCGTCCCTGAGGGAGCACACGTCCCCTCGTACAAGACTTCCGGTAGGGAGTCAAACTTACTGCCGATAGATGAAGTTTCCATGGTTTTGCATTGCTTTTAACACAAGCTGGTTTCCGACGCGCGCAGTTCCTTATTCAAGACACCTATGTTTGGCATCCTTTAGAAACTGAGAGGTTAATTTCCTTATGTGAAGTATTTTCCATCATTGGTGTTATATGCGTGTTCAGCATGCTCACATTGATACCTCAAATAATTATAACCTGAGAAAGCCTTTGACAGAAACCTTCACTAATGAAAACATTTTGCATGCGACTGGCGCTGCGTAACACTGCCCGAGCGAGAGACTGTTCTGATGTCCACCTGAGCGAGAGTATTACTGCTCCACCCGCCGCCTGTTGTCTTCGCAACCCTTCATGGCAAGTGATAAAAGCTGTTTTCCGTTTAGTTACACACAGTTATCCCGCCCTGGTGGTTACTTATACGACTCTTCAAATGAGTACGCCTAATATAAACCTTCGAAAAGCTACGCATGTGTGTATTCGTTTCTCTACCTCTGTCTATCTGTCTGTCTGTCTATAAATCGGTCTCTCATCCGGCAATATACAATACAATGCACAGGAAATAATGACTCACTACGGCTAAAACTGTAGTATGAAATATGCCTCACGCGAGTGGGGCACCAGGATGAAATATGCCTCACGCGAGTGGGGCACCAGGAGGAAGGTGACGCGAGGGGCTGGGTGTGGCGCAGGAAAGGGTGCACTGAGTAGTGACTGGGGCGGCTTGCCTTCTTCCCTCTCCTATCCACTGGTTTATGGCAGGCAGGACAGGGAGGGGAGTGCGTGCAATTTCTGTGTTGTAGTAATCGCTGTGTAAAACGAGAGAGAGAGAGAGAGAGAGAGAGAGAGAGAGAGAGAGAGAGAGAGAGAGAGAGAGAGAGAGAGAGAGAGAGAGAGAGGGGGGATGTCAATTATTCAGGGGACACATTTTTCCCTTGTCAAAAGCGCGGGCCAATGTTAGTAATGAACGGACCAAAAATGCCTCTGTCAAGCAGGGTCATGGTTCAGCCAGTGATCACAGAGGGAGGTGAGGATAACCCGTTACTATTCTGTTCACAAACCTTTCAAGGAGCGAAGCTGAAACATGTCTTGTGAATGACGTACACATTATTTCCTACTGAAGATGTACAACAATAATAATTACTCACTCCGACACTCCACGACGAAACAGAGGCGGTTTTGACAGTCCATTAAGATTCTGGAGACGATGTGATATGATTATTTGATAAGAAAGACACACAATACATGAAAGAGTTGTTATACTCCAAGCTAATGTCCAGACAGAGAGAGGGGGAATATGAGAACACAGGAACAATAGACTGTGTAGAAATGATAATGTGTAAGGAGAATAACAAGAATGATAATAATAATAGCGCGCTACAAGTGTCACCCAGCGAGCTGCCGGAAGGAGGGGGCGGGGACAGGGAGCTCGCAAATTTGAATTACAATCCAAGGAAGGAACAAAAGATGAACAACACGAAACTCGTTGCATGTCGTGACACTGGAGTACATTACGTGGCATTTTTAAAGCTAAAATGTAATATGAACGAAAAGAAACATGCTGTAACCTTTAAGTAGATGATTACAATTCAAAGTGTGTCTTAGTCCTTCACTTCTGCCACGCAATGCCACTGCAATGGCGAAGAGTAGAGACTCAATAAAACAAACAGAAATCAGCCACACACACTCTTGGAAATTATTTAAGGTTTTACTTATCTATTTGCCGGTCAACAAACAGGAAGCAGAATTCTATTAGTCTACGGATCACTTAGCAATCTTACCACCTCTTGTCTTAAAACAGTGCTGGAGTTAAACACATTTCGTCAAACATTTTCTCCGTAAAGGTAAGCAAACTAAGCCCATCATAAAGTTACATTAATGAAACACAAAAAGAAAATACAGATTAACACAGGATGAGGCGCGTCCCGACGAACTGCACGATACACGACCACCACATGAAATAAGTAATTTTTATTTTTGACACGTCAGGGAGGCCAGCCAGGGATACAAAAAATGAAAGGGAAACATAACACGAACACAATGCCACTTCCTGAAAAAAAAAAAAACAAAAGGAAGCGATATAGTTCAACAACTCAGCTTCTGCCTGACTGCCGGGAATACTAATACACGAATACGAGACTTTAAACAGACAATCGATAGAGAGAAGATGGAAGAAAAGTTTTAAGTATAAAGAGACTAGCACACCGCCTTTGTTTAGCAGTGGACATGAAATGACGGTGGTGGTGATGGTGGTGGGGGTGAGAAATAGAAGCAAGAGAGATGACACCGATGATGATGGTTGCAGCACGACAGTGAACATGGGGCTTCAGACAGTTTTCTCACCAACAAACGGCCACACAACCAAACTGCCGGTAACACAGCAAGACGCTTTATCAAAATGGAATTCCAACCGCTCACATCGAATATTGAGTTTGAAGAACCCAAGAACTTCCTTCCCCAAAAAATGAAAGATATTTTTTACATCTTCTTTACTTCATTCAGCACGGAGAGTATAGCAATTTCCCTCTCTCATTTTTCCCCTGTTCTATTATGCTCATAGTCTTGCAAACCCAATGGCGTGGTACGTTTTTTTGGCGCACGAAAGCAATTCCTGAGTTAAAGAAACAGTCTTGGAATTCTGAGCCTTCCCCGTCATGGTCAGTGATAGACATTCGCTCAGGGACCTTCGCTCAATGCAATTCCCCGGCGGCTGTCTGCTCTGTATCCTCCAGTGCATTTTTATGACTGTCTGCAGGGAAAATAAGAAGAAACCTTGGTGGCATAAAAAGACACCGATACTATCATTCTAAAGCTTGCCAAAGGGAGGTTTCAAATAACTGTCTTCCCGTAAGCTATTCACGGGTCGAGTTTCAAGCGAATAATATTTTTCTCTGTCAATCCGCGATAAAGACATGGAGTTTGATCTTAGTAGCTTTTCTTTTTTTTTTTCTTTTATGTTTATGCTGCGCAGATGTTAGGTGAGTAATTTTTCATTGTGTGTGTGTGTGTGTGTGTGTGTGTGTGTGTGTGTTTCCTGTAGAAGATGAAGGCAACAGGATTCATCCATCAAGCAATATCCAACATACTGCCTGTCACTTTAACCCATTACACACACACACACACACACTTTCTCCTTGCACGAGCATACAAGAAAAAAAAAAAAAAGATATATTCAGCCATAACGACACAAACGGTTCATAAACATGCACACGCACAACAAGTCCTTGACACTTCCTCGCCTCAAACTACCACAAATCATCATTGTGTGTCCCAAATGACCAGTGATCACACGCTTCGGAAGGGGAAGGCGTAGAATCACGCCTAACTTAATCAATGAATGGCACACACACACACATAACACATAGGGACAGAATGAGAGGGCATTTGTCGGATGACTTAAGTAGTAGCTAGTTTACCTGTCGTGCTATGGTGATCACCGTCAATTGGCATTCTAAATCAACGTCTAATCCAACCAATGAGTCGCACACACATGGCACATAGGGAGCAGGCACATAGAGAGTTAATAAAAGTTAATTTTTCACAGGAGCTGAGTGGAAATTTGCATGTCCTGCTTCTAAGATTTGTGTGATGTAGAGATAAACATTTTTCCAACATAACAAGATCAGATTTTTCTATAGTTAACAAAATAAAGATTAAATGAAAGTTATTAATTTTACAGTGTGTTTTGAACTTGCAGAAACATCAAGAAAATTTTACAGAAGAAAATTTTACAGACAGAGACGTTTATCAGCTTTCCGAAAACTCGTATAAAATTCTGAAACTGCACTATAAGCAACTCTAACTTAAATAAAGGAAAGTCCTAAGGCTACATCATAACAAGCCTAAGTAAAACCAATGCTTAATACTAACACACAAAACAATCTCATTAACACTGAAGTACAGACTCTTGAATTTAATGAATTTTTTACAATGCGGGTTAGAACATACAACTAAATAAAGACCATAAAAAAAAGATGAAATAGGAACAGAGGTGAAAGCATCAGTCAAATAGAAACATGTCCTGAGAATTTTGCATCCAACATGAGTATTGCAGTGTCTATGCATAAGAGTGTGTAATTAATCATGACCCAGAAATAAATGTGAAAATTATGTGAAAAGCCGGAAAAATATGAATGTCTAATACTAACGATTCAAAATGAAGTGTGCGCGACAAGAAAAGATGAAACATAGATAAGAAAATGATCCAATACCAGTTTAGAGAAAAAAAAATAATAAAGGTGGAGTAAAAATAGATGTATGAATGAGCGAAGTGACGCGATGATGCACGTGACTGACTGACGTGACTGACTGATGACTTGACTGACTGACTGACTAAATGAGTGACTGACGACCAAGAGGATGACTAACTGACTGACTGACAAGTTGCTATTATATTGAGTATTTGAATAATATTTGAATAATAGTATTTGAGATTGAAAGATTGGGCGAGTGACTATCTGACTGACTAAAGACAAAGTGACTGACTGACTGCCTTACTAGCTGATTGACTGACAGACTGATTGATTGAGGATTCTACGAGATGTGTATCAAGAATTATAAGAAACTAACTTCGATAAACTAATAGGATCACAGCCAATTATTCTTACAAAAGGTAAATTCGAGGGTTTTCTGTAAGCAGCTGACTTTCTAAAGTTACTCAGTCTTTACAGATCAAGGCAAGAATAACCCAGAGTAATGATGGTCCAGACTCTCCTTTAGTTCATCATACGGAGCTTTTCACAATCCCACCTATCTTGTACATGGCGTGTTCCGTCAGAAGAGTAAAACCTGTTGCCCTTGAAGTAAATTATCCGAGAGCACAGCAAAAGTATTTTCACTCCTTCCAACTAGAGTGATTTGTCAGAAGATGTAAAGGTAATGATTTGAAGGCACAGCAAAGATATATTTTAAAACTTTGTGTGAGCAAGAGAGTTTACCGTGTGTGTGTGTGTGTGTGTGTGTGTGTGTGTGTGTGTGTGTGTGTGTGTGTGTGTGTGTGTGTGTGTGTGTGGGCGGGAAGGGGGGGAAGGCAGTGGATGACAAGAGATATACCTTGTAAATATGTTAGCGTGTCTGGGGATGACGGTGGGGAGTAGTGGTGGTCAAGTATAAAAAGGGTGATACAATTATAACATCGCGTGGATGGAAGTTGTGCTGTTGGCTGTGGTGGGTGATGGTGATGATAGCGATAGTGGTGGTGGTGGTGGGAATAGTGGGGCGTTTGACAGTGTTACAGCAGCAGCGGTGATTATTTATCTATACACCAGGACGGGATTGAGAGGGTTAGCAAAGGTAAGACTTCATGGATTACTTTCATTTCAATATAAAAACGGAATTGCTTCCTAAATCCTTTTGCCTTGTTCAGTTTTGAAGTCGCAATTACAATAAGGTGAATCAAGGTACACATGTAGACCTGGCAGCTTCTTACCAACCCTTATACTCGTCAGAAAAGTTTATTACATATCACCAAGTCCAGAAGAGTACCCCGGTGGCCTTGGTTACCACCACGAAGGAATAGCGGTGAACACCCAGACACGGTGAGCACCCAGACACATACAAGTACGTAGCTTGCCACTCCTGTCTTTCCACAGCAACGACCTCAGATTTCCTTCATCTACACGTGTTTCATCTTTTTGTTCAAGTTTCGCTTAAGAAACTAATAGAAAAAATAATAAACGAAAATTATAAAAAATATATATAATGTCATAAACTCAGGAGAAAAAATAAAATATAACTAGTCATAAAGACACGGTATTCACACAAGAAACTAATAGAAAAAATAATAAACGAAAATAATGATAAAAAAAAATATATAATGTCAAACTCGGGAGAAAAAATAGGATATAACTAGTCATAAAGACACGGTATTCACACAATCATTAAAATAAATGAAACCATTATTTCCACACACCCATGATCGTTTCCATGCGTTGTGCTACCTTTAAACTATACCGCATTCTTTCTGTAACCATATTACCAATGTTGTCAATAACAGAAAAGCGATCACCACATTCCACAAGACGTCAGGAGTAACCATCACTGAACTAACTACATTAACACCAGGAGTAACCATCATTGAACTATATTAACACCATACTCATAGTACATTATTAACACGAGTTTCTTGCAACAATACTGCCTCACATCGTTTGGTGCGGGAATTCCTCCTGCACGCTATACATTTGTGTGTTTTCAACAGCCGACGAGAGTGGTTAATGAGAGACACGAGTGAGTCCTTGTGTGGAGTGGCGAGCTGGCAGTGCGTGGGAGTGCTGCCATCTAGCAAATGTGGGGGCGAAGGAGACTTAACGCTTACGCCTTAGTGGTTGCGGAACGAAACCTGAGAGAGAGAGAGAGAGAGAGAGAAATTGATGATGGGACGCTCTCTCTCTCTCTCTCTCTCTCTCTCTCTCTCTCTCTCTCTCTCTCTCTCTCTCTCTCTCTCTCTCTCTCTCTCTTTGGTTTCATAAGCGGCTCCAAAGCTTTTCCCTCAACCACACAATTTCCTCATTTTAGAATACTAGGTCAAGATGGGTCCTGCCGCGGTGTAATTCGGTGTTGGGCAGCGTCGCGCGGCGCCACACCACGGAGTGTGTGACATTCAATTGTGTGCTTTCGCCGCCCAATGTAACACCAGCCTTAATGTGTGTGTGTGTGTGTGTGTGTGTGTGTGTGTGTGTGTGTGTGAAGGGATGAAGGCAAGATTTAAGATACTTGACTCACCTAAGCTGCTGCTGATCCCTTGTTGTTTGGCGTCCTGGCGGTAGACTGGCGCACCGTATGTTGTCTGTAATACAAAAAATTATTAATACCAAGGAGTAACTCTTAAATGTGATACTAAATTCTTCAAATAATACCAAGATACTAACTCTTAATTGACTAACAATTACTTCACACCATAATGTTTTTTTTTTTTTTTAACCATGTCCCCGCGAGAGGATTACCGCCCCTAACCATGTAATAACCTTGCATCCATATCAACATTTTCTCCCAGTATTACATTACTGAAGCTCACGTCACATCAATCATTTATGTCACGACGCGGGCATTCTATCTTCTACTGTCCTTCCTCACTTCCTATGTGGATCTCTCTTATGATCTCTTGTATCTTCACCTCACTTCACTAAGTACTTGTTATTCACTGTATTTGCTACGTTGCTTGAATTTCAGGCCATTTGTATCACATACTGCGCATTAAATACAAATACCGAACTACACTTTTATCATTAACAGCGATAAGACTTACTTGTGAAATTCGTTGCTCTGAAATGCACAAATGTATTACCTGGATTACCAACACGTACATATTTTACATCCACGTACAACACTTACCCAGCTAAGAAATGTTATTGAGATCCTACTCTGACCGCTACACCCTCCCACCACCACTGCCCTAGCTTAAATGGCGGCCGGCGTCACTGCCCGCTGTGTTTGAAACCCTTGCCACTCCTGTCTTAGGTTATATTTCTACAGTAAGTCAATGGCAAGTGATATATACGCCTTAATACACTTCCTTAACTTACTTGAATTATTATTACTATTACTGCATTACTCGAGAACGTTACCACATGTCATAGTTGTTTTGGAATAGCGTGCATGTAAACATATTCACGCTTTCGGACGCAGGTACAGGCTGGCGGCGGCTACCTCCTCCAACCCCACTACCTGTTTTGCCTCCTCGTTAGCCCGTTAACCACTGCTAACCATTTGCTCATCAACAATTCCGCTACTTTTATCAGGAACCAGTAAATAAATGAAGGAATGAATGAAGAGAAAAAAATGAAAGAAAATTGAGTAGTCTAGCGGTTTCATCGTGTTTTCTACTTCGCTCTCTCGCTTCAGTGCTGTGTTCAAAACCCGCCAAAAATGCTAAACAGGGCATGAAGTTTAAGAATCAGGTCGATCCCGCATGATACTGCATTGTTTATTTGTGTGTGTGTGTGTGTGTGTGTGTGTGTGTGTGTGTGTGTGTGTGATGAAAGTCCACTTAGTCCACCCACAGTATGAATATATCTATCAACCGGCAAGTTTTTAAAGAGATTATCAGTATTTGTGATTCTCAGTGATTCTCCTTCCTAGCAGTGTGTCCAAATGTACATCACACACTATAGAATACTTTTGCCCGCACCCTTATTAGATTCAAAAGACTCGTTCAAATGACAAGCAGTTTTAAGAGCGTTTTTACGGTTGTAGTGACAGATTAACAAGATTATACATTATTAACAGGAGAAACACTATTTCGAACCCGGGTAATCATCTGTGGCCTTCGAAAATAATCGTGATGAGAAAGCAAAGCGTTTCCTAAAATGGGCCTCAGACCTTCATGTTCCATATGACCACTGTGCTCATTAAAACCACACCAAATACAGGAAATGTTTACAAGCTGCATCCACATTTACTGGCGAGATACTGCACCTCATCTTGCCTGAAGAATCTGAAAAATAGTTAACTAAATAGCAGTGCTTCTCTAAACTTTACGTATTAGTTTTGTGCTGCTGGTTCTCGCTTCGCTCTAGCGGCAGGACTATCAGTCATGAATTAGGTTAAACGATGCTCAGCAATCCACCATCCTATTTTTCCTTCACGAGATAATGACTTTAAAACTTCCCCCAAGTAATGCAACGCTATCCCGCGCATAAAAGAAAGCACGCAAACTTCCCGAAAATAAACAATATATTTCACACAGAGCCTGTGCGAGTGGGCAAGGCATCACTGTTAAATTCACCGCTGCATCAAGCTCTAATATTATTCTATGTAAAACTATTACCAAAGTTACCGTTATAAAATACGTACATCTACAAAGCAGGCAAACGTAGTAGACTTCCCTTCACCTGTAAAGAAGAATTAATTTAAAACATGGAGAGAAAACCGCTGGAAAAACACACATCCACCAAACAAACAAACCAAAACAGACTTTCCCACGTAATAACATACCATTTGTAAAGAAGAATTCATTTAGAACGACATGAAGACATGGCCGCGGGGAAATTGATAGAGACGGAAGGTTAGACGGAGGAAAAGAGCAGGGAAGTGAGAAAAATGGCCAATGAAAGCAGAAGCAACAGCTGTCCGTCACAGGGGAAGTGGTAGGTTCGAAGGACGGAGCTGGGTGGCTGCAAAACACGGAGGCGAAACAGAATATTGGCTGGGGAGGGCAGGAGCGGCGGCGGCTGAGGCTGGGCGTGGAAAGCGAACGCCAAATTGGAAGCGGCAGGAGAGAAAATTACAAAAGTTTACCCTCTTGACTTCAGAATTCAGTTATTTGATATCAGTAATAAATGCAGATATGGTTTGTATGGAGAGAAGAGAGAGAGTGAGAGAGAGAGAGAGAGAGAGAGAGAGAGAGATGAGAGAGAGAGAGAGAGAGAGAGAGACGAGGAGAGAGAGAGAGAGAGAGAGAAAATGTTTGGGTGATAGGTCTGAAGAAGAGTCACAAGCATCTCCACTAAAGAAACTAAGCAAACACAAAACACAAAAGCCTCGTATACAAAACTAGTGGGATTGTCAGCTGGGATTACCTTCCCCCCATCAAACCATCCATGCCAGCGAAGCCCAGCAGTGAATGTCACGCCCTACAGTCAGCGGAAATATCACAGTGCAAGGGAATGTTGGTTTCAGTTTGTGGTGCGTTTTGTTTTTTTTCGTAAATGATGTGACATTAGTCGTGACCGCGTGAGGGCTTGCCGCTTGTAATCAGGGATGTGTTTTTAGGTCTGTATATTGAGTGTACAAATAGATTAACATCTACTTCCTGTAAGCAACATACTTAGACGCACTGGATGGGTGATTACTCTTAGGTCGTAGTTAAACGTCACATCGACGTCACGAAAGGACGAGTGGCCAGGGTATCTATCATGACGACACCTACCTAGTCTCGCTAGCAGTCTGTAAATTTTAGCTAAGTTTACCTTATATTAATCCTTATAATTGCCTCCATTATATACATATGATACCAAAATATATTTTTGCCAATTAGGTCGAGGTCTCAAACATCCAATGCCAAAACAGCATCCTTGTCCGACGCTTTGATAAGATTTTACTTGCGAAAAACGCTAGAGCACGGCACCTGAAATCTTTAGCAAATCTCACTTCAAACCGTAGCTTAAAACTTAGCGTAACTAGACTCGTGTTAACTACAAGGCTTGTATGCATTTCAGATCCTCCTCGTGGCTGGAACATGGACGAGTACGCATTAGCTAACCAGTGTACTGTGGTACGGCTGGCCACACTTGTCACCGAAAGGGCGGGATGAATTGTTTTGCTGCTCCTGTCACACGTTAATTAATATTTTTGTCGCTTTTGTGGCATTACTCGCTCATTCCTGAATGACTGGCAGTTCATGTCACTGCGCACTTGACAATGCAAGGGAGGATTATGGCACTTTACTGATAATTTATTGCTGGTTTTTACAACTAAATGATGAATAAATGCCTTCCTCTCGATGAACGAGACTGAGGCACCTGTCAGAGCCCCCTCACTTGTGGTTGTCACTCATGTTGGTTGTGCGTGAAAAGTTGTTATACAGCAGCAAGTAACGTTTGATGTGCACACGTCTCTAATACTCGAAAAAATGAAAGAATATAATGACCAAATATCATAATGCTACTCATTTCTTTACACAATCTTAAACCTCCTTAAGCCTGTCTTGAAACCTCCCTATTGAAGGAGCTGAAGTCGCAGGCAGGAGAGTATTCACAGTGTAAGAAAAATGACTGCCACTTGCACTTCCACTACCATACTGCACTTCCACTCCCTCCCTCCCTTTCACCAGAAGGGGAGTAACCAGACAGGTTTGAGAAATAAATGATGTGGCTTTACTTCACATTTTTCATCCATACTTTTCCTCACAGAGTTTCGTTCCATCACGCACCGAGCTGATACCAGGCTGATGACAGCAAGGCCTGACGGAACACTCGAGTCCAGGCGACCACTCTGTGTTGGAATGCCTGTAAATTATTCCTTCTCTTATCGTTGCCTCTTTCTTGAGATGTACGAGTATTGGTGATGGTGGTGGTCGTACTGGGGGTGTTGTTAGTAGTAGTAGTACTAGTGGTGGTGGTAGTAGTAGTTGTAGTGATAGTAATAGTAGTACTAGTGGTGGTAGTAGTATACAGCAACAACAACAATCCCTTCTCTCTCTCTCTCTCTCTCTCTCTCTCTCTCTCTCTCTCTCTCTCTCTCTCTCTCTCTCTCTCTCTCTCTCTCTCTCTCTCTCTCTCTCTCTCTCTCTCTCTCTCTCTCTCTCTCTCTCTCTCTCTCTCTCTCTCTCTCTCTCTCTCTCTCTCTCTCTCTCTCTCTCTCTCTCTCTCTCTCTCTCTCTCTCTCTCTCTCTCTCTCTCTCTCTCTCTCTCTCTCTCTCTCTCTCTCTCTCTCTCTCTCTCTCTCTCTCTCTCTCTCTCTCTCTCTCTCTCTCTCTCTCTCTCTCTCTCTCTCTCTCTCTCTCTCTCTCTCTCTCTCTCTCTCTCTCTCTCTCTCTCTCTCTCTCTCTCTCTCTCTCTCTCTCTCTCTCTCTCTCTCTCTCTCTCTCTCTCTCTCTCTCTCCAAGCCTTGAAGTTGGTGGTGGTAAATTCTTTCAATTGATGGGGGACGCTTATGAGAGATAAAAGAGAGCGGTTTCGGTAAGACAAAGGCTTCTTGCTTGGCAACCCAGGCGGCGGGTGAATAGCGTCGCCTAACGATATATCAACAAGCCGGGGCTGGGGAGAACCTTCCCTGAGGGTCGTCATGATTACAGCGGCGGTGTGCTCGCCGCCACCAGCGCCACGCCTCGGTTCACGCATCGAAAGGTGGCTGGGGACTCAAGGTGCAGCGCTTTCCTCCATACAACCTTCCTAATTCTGAGTAAATATCACTCCACATTATGAGTTACACAAGAATCTCAGCCAAGGACAGCTTGTGAATGTTCCCAGGTAAAAGGAGAGGGAAAAAGAGTGAAACTGACTTAAATAACGTCCAAAAAACAAGATCTCTAATTATTAAGTAATGAAATATTCAATACCCCTCAGAAATCACTAGTTTAGGCTGTGAAACTGACTCAAAATGCATTAGAAAAAGCATATGTGGCAGAGAATAATAAAATATGTATTACTACTCACAAATGACTACCTATGGGTGACAGAAAGCCTTAACAAAAACGGTCTCCTGCTGCGGACTGGGATCAATGTAGCTCGACCGTAAATTTGCTTCGCCAAACACACCCACACTTGAATCTCGCGTGTCGCTCTGAGAAATCCGGAACTTTACGTGGTCGGCAGTTTCGTTGCCAAAATGGTGCAGCGAGCAGTAAATCGGTACATTAAGGGCCACACATTGCGTCTAAGTGAGGTGATAACTCAAGAGGTGTGATCAAACAAGGCCCACGGAGCAGGAAAGCTGAGGTGCACTCTAGCAGGTTCGCTTCAGAGTTACGGTGGTTGGAAGATGAAGCGTTTTTAGTTTGATTTATTTTGCTTGTTCACTTTATTCATCTCTGTTTCTCCTTCATAAATCTGATATACCGCTCTGCTGATCATATACAAGTTAGTTTATTCATATATACTCTGTCTCTGTCTGTCTGTCTCTTTCTCTCTCCCCTCCCTTCCTCGTTTCCTCCCTCCCTCCCTCCCTCCCTCCCTCCCTAAGACAAGAAGGGCATTGGGAATAAGACAGCGAGGAGCAGGCAGACGGAACGCTATCTGACGACACAGGCAGCAAGAGAAACAGACATGTGGGAGAAAAAAAGATTGAAAACTTTGCATGGAGATCTTGACAGGCTGGTGCAGTGCTGTGACGTGAGAAAAATTACGAATAAGTGACAAAAACCCACTTTCTTTTAATGGCAATATAAAAATGTGTGCACTACAATGTTCCTAATAAAAAAGGACAGTTGGTGTCTACAGCACTGGTGCAGATTTGCTAAAGCCTGCAGGGTAAAGCTTTAATCCGAGAGGTGCCTGGGCTTCTAACTATTGCATGGCACACCAATACGATTTCCCCATACTGCCGGAAGGGTCTGGCTCTCCCAAATCTAGACAGAAAGGGAGCCTGGAACACCTGTTACGGTTTCGTTGCTGTATGTGCCGGCAAGCAGCTTGGCAGATTAAGTTTACGTGTATATTGTTATGATTACTGACCAGCTCTTGGACAGTAAGGTTCGTGAGGCAACCCAGCGTCTCGTATCCTCTTCCTAGCTGGAGTTACGCCTGCATTTCGCTATGCTGTCTGTGAACGTCTGGGTGTCGTTGATGGCAGTTGCTTGCGGGGTTGCAGGGACACAAGGTCACAGGTCCGCGGCTCACGTCCCTTACCTATTTTCTGGCAGGTGAGCAAGGCTAAAGCGTGAAAGGAAACGAACTCAAGCTGTCTCCACCCGTTGCGGTCTTACCTAGATCCCTTTAACGAGATAGTAATACGCATCAGTCTCCTTTCCTTCTCCAGGGGATCAATCTTCTCTAGGTCGCTCGGTCTTTTGCGCCTTCCTCAGTCACACCATTGCAAGGAAGTCTTCTTTCACTGCGTATATAAATACTGCTTCAGATCAGTCCATGTTATTACCGCTTTTGGTTGCTCTCATTAAGAGTCGCAACAGCAAATCAGTCTTGTCCAACACGCTTAGTTTTCTCCGCCATTCTCACTCTCATTACAAGGATGTATTCTTCCATGCAATCCATAAACAATACTAAGGATCAGTATATATTATTAATTCAACATTCTAATTTCAGAATAGCTTTGTTTGGTGTCTGGCTGTCGATAAGAGGCTGTATTTATAAGCTGCCTGCACACTAGTCTTTGATTCAGTGCATTTAAAATTCGTCCTCATTTTGAGCGTTTCTTTTTTTCATCCTATTTTTCCTTCCCTCTTGAAGCATCGAAGTAAACAAGCTAAAAGCGGAATCGTCCTCTCATTTGTTCTGGTCATGATTTTACGCAACACTTCAGAGGATTATTCTCCCTCCTGCCTGAGTGTACCCTTGACTGACTAGCGAGTAAACTTGTCTGAGAAATCCATAAATCTAAATTATTAACATATTTATAACATGCATATATAATTTTATTTCATTAGTAACTTATTTGATCTATTGTTCTCTTGTATTTTAACATTATTAATGCACAATACCCCCCCCCCACACACACACTGAGTCAAGCACCATTCTTACAAGACCAAACTGTTGATTTTTACTTTTTTTTTCTTTCCCACTCAATAGATCAGCATTGCTCCTTACCAATAACACTCCAGTTGTTCCCTGTATATACCTTGCTCACTAATCCGCAGAATGGAAACTCACTGGGAAAGCACTGCAGAGAACATCAGGTCATTTGAAGAGCACAGTGTTGATTCAGTATTAATTGACCTCGTAATGCCCAAAACTGGAAAAAAAAATAAATAATATCAAGTCGTAATAAAATGTTAATGCATTTGACAGAATCCGGCTGCCTAATTTCTCATTCGCTTTGAAGGTCGTAACTTATCTTATCTCTAATTAAGGGTGTCATATTTTTCAGCAGCCGATGATAAGCTAATCGGCCTATAATTGCAGGCCTTTTTTCTGTCGTTCTCTTTTTTATCCAGTGACAGTGGCGATGATGACCGACGAAGCCCCTATGCATTTTTTTTTTCTTTTTTTAATGAAAAACAGTAATGCAGCTGGAAGGGTATCAACGATTTTTTTTTTTTTTTTACTTAATTTTAAACTTTTGGGAAGAATTATACATTGCAATACCTCAGAATACTCTCTATCGCTCTATCTCTATCTCTCTATCATTACTTAAGTGTTTCTTTAGGTAATTTTCTTTTCTTTTTATTTAAGAGGGGTCCTGGTCAAGAGTAACAAACACATAACGAAACAAAAAAAAAAAAAGATCCCCTGAAGCTGCAAGTCCCAAGAGAGAATTATCGACAAGAATATTAAAAATTACGAGAATTTTCTTGCTGGAAATTGCCACAGATTTAGTAATTACTTCATTGTTCACATTGCCTCACACTTGACATCGCTGTACCATGACGCTATTAGACAGCTTACTCCCTGAGCCTCGAGTCATTCGCTAATTGCAACTCTGCTACTCACATCAATAGACAAAACGCTTCGAGTTCATAAAAAGAAAAGAAAAAAATGCCAGTGGCGTTATTTTACACTGATATTACACACACATTTTGGAATATATTTTGTTTGAACTGAATATCCTGCGGGAGAATGTCAGTACTCTCAACACAAAACTCGTAGTGCGAAATACATACTATTATTATCTTGCATATGTTTCCTATTCCATCAGGACAGACGGGTCAACAGTGTGCGCTGTCCACGCTAAGCTTCCATTAGTGAAATGTACTATCCTGTTAGTAGCAATTGTGTAATATTTGAGCATAATTGCCATAAAAAAGATGCTGATTCATGTTTTCATTAGTTGTCTGTCTGTTCTGTGAATTTCCGAGGTCGGTACGGCTGCTTCCTAAACTTTTATTTCTGTACCACCTGCGATGCTCGTGGCTTATCTCAGAGCAATTCCCTGCCCGTTGAACGGTGAGCTTCTTACGAAGGATTCCACTCTCCCTTGTTCTGCCTCGTGAATTACAGTATTTGCCTGATAAAAGTTCGTAGATTCAAGATTTTCAACTTGAAACAATCCATGACAATAGCAATAATCGTTGCTGCAAGAATAATTTGATGGATTTTCGGGATGTCTCACGGCGAGGAGCTCACTCAGGTGCTTTTTTTTTTTTTCTGGTGATGGAAGGCTGGTGATGGAAGGCTCAAGTACCTTTTGTAGCCCACCTCTCTATCATGTATAGCACGAGAACAGACTGTGTTAAAGGTTTGGAAGATTTAGATCGAGAAAAAGAGTGAAGAATGTACGCCTCCATGCCAGACACTATTACCTCTTATGCGCCCGGCACACAGACAGGTCTCTGACACGGAAGCAGTTGTCTTTACCGATGCTCAGAGAATCGATATTTATCGAATCCTCTCCCTCGTTCTCCTGTGGAACACTCGGTACCTCTCGCTGAATGCACCACGGGCTTCGGTCGTGCATCATGATACCCCAGGACACCCAAGTTTCCGGTGGATGCAGCGCCTTACACGATACGTCCATTCACGGTGCAATCATGTGGGTGTGATTGCCTCGCCTGCAGAGTGACCAGAGTGAATACTGCCTGGCTTTAACAATCTTGCAGAATATAAGACAAGAGTGAAAACTTCTGTCTTCATTATTATTATTAGCGCTGTAAATCTGGTGACGTTATTGGAAGTATTTGCGATAAAAATGATGATGAGAGAGAGAGAGAGAGGGGTGAACCTATTTGGGAAGCAAATAGGAGTACTGTGGCCGGTTCTTGACAATAATGCACATAGGAATAGCCAGACTTGGTAACGTGTTATTACCAGGCAACGCTTTCTCACGAACTCCACAGAAAAAGCGCAAGAGACTCGTTTGATAGCGTGTTGCGTGCTGGCAAAGAAGGATCAGCAGCTGCGGGTCTCAGGTACATTTCTCTAAGAGCTAAATTTGCACGTTGCGCCACACGACCCTTGACGCAACCTGACGCAAATAAGAGGGGGAGAAATGGCATTAACTTCCACGCCATCAAGCACAGCAAAGTCGCCTGATTTCCACGTAACGAAGTGCTTGTATACTCGTAGCATCAGTATGGCTATGAAGTTAAATGTCACCCCACTCAACCCTCGACACAATCTAACGCAAACTATAGGGGGAGAAATGGCACTGACTTCCAAATCACCGAGTACAGTAAAGTCGCCGGATTTCTATATATTTAAGTCCTTGTATACTTATAATATCAATATGGTTAAGACACTGACTTTATCTCCAATTGCTTTCCGAAACTTCCACCTTATTATTTGCAAAAATAAACGCCACAGTCAGCAGTCAGGTCGTATTATGTATATTTACTAGTAAACCGTATTTTCTTCCTATTCTTTCCATGTCCTGCAACTCAAAGGACTTAACACAATATATCCGATTATATGCCTGTGAACCTAACTTTTCCTGCTTTCATTTTACTGTGGCGTCAAATCTATTTTCCGGATTTTAAAAGTTGATTTTTTTTTTTTTTTCTATGAATATGAAGGGAAAATTCAAGTTTCACCTCCATCTATTCTCCTTTACCTACTCGAACCAGAGGCGCGGAATCCATTTAAAGAAGAAAATCATAAGAAAAGGCAAGGTAAATTAGAAAATCAGTTACCTTTTATTCAAGTGATCTAAGTTCGCGCAGTCAGAAGGAAGGAGAGGAAAGGAGTCAACTTTGGTGATTTTAATTCATCACTCACCATGTTCTTCGTATTTATTTTACTTATATATCTGTTTATTTCAACTCTCCTGGCTTGGCATTACGTTTTTTACACTGACCCTCTGTTTGTCATCAATTCACGAAGAAAATTAGTGTTTTCTACCACGCAGCTAAGCCAGATTCCCTTCTCCTTTCCTCTCTCCCTCCCTCTAAGGTTAATCTCACTACATCTTCCATTTTCATTAAATTCATTAGTTCGTTCATGCCTTCGTCTTCTGCTCTGCTCCCGCTCCTCATCTCAGCTTCCGATGACAATGATCAACTATATCCCTCATACAAGATGGCCAAAGTTAAGAGATTAATCACGCACGCAGTCTTCTTCGGGCAGTAATACTGATTCATGAGTGTGTGGAAGTTGAAGGCTTGCTCAGCGTGAGGTCTCGCCTTGTAGGAAACACATTATAATATCTTGCATGGTCATCCAACTCAGTCGTGAACATAAATCTGCAGTACTCGCGTGCAAGTCGACGACCGGAAACTCAAGGGACGGAAGAGAAAGCTAGCCGGTTCAGTCAAGGTTGGTAACTGAATCTTTCTTTGAGACAGAAAAGGGTCAGTTTTTTTTCGGCTGGTGACGTAGCGGCACAACGACCCTTGTGTGACTTTCAGCACGGTAACCGATTCTGGGAACTGTTATTCACTTGACCGTGCAGCGCGAGGGGCAATGAAAAAATGATGGGTCAATTTTAGGGTCAATTTTAAGGTCGTAGTTGCTCTTCTTTACTTCAAGATGACAGGGTCAAGAACCGGCTATAATTTTTTTATGCGAGAGGTTCTGACCAAAGGCAACAAAAAGATGGCAAGAAAAAAAAGGCTCACTGAGGATGCCACTCCCGAGAGAGAATTGTCCAAAAAAGAATAGCCAAAAATTACGAGTTTTAAAACATTCCACACTTCTACCAGGAAACCTATTGGATGAATCATTAGGCAGTGATTTACGATTTCTTCAACATTTCCCCACACACAAAAAAAAAATAAGTCTGGAACAAACTCGGGTAGATACAACTTGAAATTTCAACGAGGTAACTTTCCCTCCGTAAAGAAGTTCATCTAAATGTAAATTTCTAGAAATGACAAAATTGCTTCCTGAAATGAAGGTAATTAAATCTAAATTATGAAAACCTTCATTGAAATCAAATAATCTGATCTTCGAAAAAAAATAAATAAATTCAACCTGTGTGTGTGTGTGTGTGTGTGTGTGTGTGTCGCTTCCCTTCATGAATACGTGACAACACAAACACAGGTAGTACATACAAGCAGTAGCAACAGCGCGGGAGGGAGCGAGCCATGGTAACACGCGTAGCCAGCACTACATCAACACACGCCGAGCAATGTGCAACACACATCCACTTACAACAAAAGTATTGAAAAAATAGCAGCGACACAGTTTGGCAACGTTCCCCTTTCGCTAAGTTAATTAACAAGGACTTTGAGAATTAAGCGTCCGGTGATTCGAGCTTCGTTTCGTTCATTCTCTCTCTCTCTCTCTCTCTCTCTCTCTCTCTCTCTCTCTCTCTCTCTCTCTGCCAAAGCTGCCGAACATTCCTTTGCTATGGTTATCAGTGTTTCGCTGTATGCAGGTGGAAGTTGTATTAGGGGAAAAGAAATATATGGAATAACGAAATGTTGACCAAGCAAAATGTTCATTTATGTTCTCTTTCTGCAGATCTAGAAGAGTATTATATTGATATCTAGAAGAGTATTATATTGATTTATCTATTTTTATCTATGTATCTATATATCTATATCTATTCGTTTACTTAACTACCTGTTCGTTTAACTATCGATTTGAATATCTACCTAACTACCTCAAGAGAGAGAGAGAGAGAGAGAGAGAGAGAGAGAGAGAGAGAGAGAGAGAGAGAGAGAGAGCGAAAAAGGTTATCCCTACTAAAACTCTCTCTCTCTCTCTCTCTCTCTCTCTCAAGGGTGCGACCCGGCTGATGGCTGCGTGCATTATTTCACCAAATGTCCCGTGAAATGGCCAGTAACCAGCCACGGAAAAGTCATAAAAACAGACTATTTATAATAATCACATCGTATTTTATCACCTCGCCTATATTGCTTATGAATGTATAGGGAGAATATATACTGGGAATCCGAATGTGCAGCAAACCGTAGAGTCGTAACGTCAATTTATTGTCTGGGGTGTTTGGGCCTGAAATACAGTGCTTTCTTAACACTGCACACATTTAATACTTGGGAATCACTATCCTAACCATATAAACACGCACTTAACACTTGAATCATTATCTTTAGTAGAATCATCATACAAACAATTAAATTCCACATACAATTGCCTCTCATAATACTTTCAACTGAAACTGCATGAAAGTACTCGCTTCGGTTACCCACACCGGCGACTATACCCCAGCACCACAGCCATTACCTGCCAACATCCCATCCCGTACAGAGCAACAACCATCGTGAAGTCCGGGGGTCGTCTACATCCTCCGTCTGTTGAACAATAACATTCAACTTCCTTATCCATCCTTACTATGCATATCCACTACTTCTATTCTTCACCAGAACAAACTAAATCACAGCACAGTATATGCAAATAACACAGAACCCACCTGCAGAGCGGAGGTACATCCACACAGAAATCCCAAAGCACAGTGGTGGGTCGCCTTTTACAACCCGCCAGGCCGACTATGTTCACAGGTAGTGGGTAAAACGAAACTCAACCACGATACCCACTACGAACCACACTTAAATTTCATGATAAATATACAAAATCCACAAATTTTATGCAATACTATAAACAGTAGCCAATAAATATGGTGTAAATGATACAGAAGGATTGTGGCACAGCTGAGAGTGTAAGAAAGTTAGTTGTGTTGTGCCAGTGTGCTTCTTATCAAAAGAGACAGTCGAAGGGTATCATTTCGAATGTGGGAATCCAGTATTAATTGGGTTTTCTGAAGCTTCACGTGTATGAATCACAGAAATTTAGTGCAATCTGTCCTCATCACTCAATTACGCACAGATACAGACTCACAGATACAAACACACTTTTTTTTTTTTTCCCGCGTTAAATTATTTAGCGAATGTTTTTAGTTACGCCCTTGAAACTTCAAAAACATGTTTACGAATGCACGCGTGTCACAAACTTTTTTTTTCTCCTGTTTTGCCTTTTCTCCTTTCATCAAAGGGAGGCGACACAAAAGGTTGAAAAATACACTGGTAAAAAATAGTAAAAAAATAAAGAAAGACAGTTGCTTGTTACCTAGTATTCCAAAAACAGAACCGTGGAAGCAACGCACATTAATGGCATGATAAGTATAGCGCCTGTTTTTTGCCATGTTCTGATACTTTTATCCTGAAACGAAAGCTTTATGTGTAGAAGGAAAAGAAAGGCTGCAACAAGTCAAACGATTCCAAAGCTGATTCTAGAACTTGATAATTTTACAGTTTACAATTAATTTCATCTTGATATTTCAGTATTAAAACTACAGAAAATTGTTCAGTGTGTGAATGACTCTTCCTCTTCTTTCTTCTCTATCACCACCTCGTCCTTCTCCTCCTCCTCCTGAACAACACAACCATCTTCTCTTCCTTTTCCCGCTATCCCCCCCTCCTCCTCCTCCTCTTTCTCCACATCTAATCCCTCTTCCTCCTCTTTTCTGTCCTCTCCTTGCCACTCATAACCATATTTAATCATCTTTATCTCCCGTAAGCCTCGTCATCATGGTAAGAATTGGCAATGTAAAGCGAAGGCGAGACTCGGTACGTTACATATATATTTTTTTTTTTCATTTCTCACCGCGCTGGGAAGTGAGCGGTACATCATGTCAGATTACGCCCTGAATAGCGAAGTTGCGTTGCAGGAATTACTACAACCACAGTTACTACTTCCACAACAGCAGTTTTTTTCCGAGAAGTTCCACGAAGTCCTTGTTCACTATGCTGTCATTTTGCAAATCCAGCACCTGTTTAAGAGTCTAAAAATGTGCAGCGTTTAGTTTACGTCGTTGCGTTAAGCTGTGTAAAGCGTTGAACAATGTGCTTACAATTGGTCATTTTCTCTTGTATCTCTCAACTTTGAATATCATGGTACTTGTTATCATTATTAAAATTCTCTCTCTCTCTCTCTCTCTCTCTCTCTCTCTCTCTCTCTCTCTCTCTCTCTCTCTCTCTCTCTCTCTCTCTCTCTCTCTCTCTCTCTCTCTGAAATATACGTGTGTTTAAAAACAAGGCAGTAAAGGACAACTTATGGCATCATTTGGTAACACAAAACAAAGGTATCCTCATCATTTCAATATACATTTTTTTTTCTATCCCGTGAATTATTTATCTATTTCTTCCTCCCGTGCTGCGATATTATTAATGCATCACACACACACACACACACACACACACACACACACACACACACACTAGTAGCAGCTTGATTATCGAGTTTATTCCAGTCGTTCAAACACTATTTCCCTGCTGTCTCGTTTTTAATGTAACGTTATCAGGTTTGAGCCAGTTACTTCTTGTCATATCCTGATCACTGGCCCTAATAATGTCGCTTATATGCCTTATGCCACTTAAATACCTCTATCAAGATAACCGCTGTCTGTACTCTATCTAATCACTATGAAAGAAAATTTCACTTTCCTCTTGTTCATGGCCCCAAACCATAATTTTCCAGCTATTTCCATCTAAACCAAATAGAAAAAAGTTTCAGAAGTTTAAAATTTTTTTTTTTTTTGTCATTTGATTTTTTTCTGGCCAAAAATGGTGAAAATGGTGAAATTTACCTATTTTGGGGCAAAAAAAATCATTCTAAAAGCCGCAAAGCAAAGTTTGACGGGAATAATGGAAATTTTCTATCGTTTTGCAATGAGAAGAGTTGGAAAATAACATTTGTTTGACAAAGACGAAAATCGTGTTACACAGTGTAATTATTGCTGTAAATGTGCAGCATCCCACCCATCACATTGCGGTTGGATGTGATAAACAGAATAACAGAGCAACAAACTAATCTTTAATCCACGCCATGGTCACCCAGAAAAGAAAACTTCATCATTCTCTTTACCAAAACCACCAAAAACCGACACGAGAACCTGTTGCACTTTCACTGGCGTTCATCGGGAAACTTTCGTGGCAGCCAATAGCCTATATATCGAGCATGCCTTAAGGCACTCACACCCTTTGGTAGGAGAAACACTCACGTTCACAAACACATAACCGGTTGCTTCTACCAATACATGAGATGCTTACTTGTGATGCTGAGCTCGAGTGGCGGCAATGTTTCAAAAGATTCGAAACTTCTCTAATAATCAGTCACACCCGTACCTGTCTGAGCTGTTGAGGAGGCTCCGAATTGATTTAGGAAAGTCTCTGAAGTTTGGAGGAGGCAGAAAGTTGTTCGCTGGGTTAATGATTGTAGGGGGGAAAAGGTCTGACGAGGATGCAACAATCCAAGGGGTGGTTAATGAGACCAGTCACGTCCTCGCTGGAACTCCCAACATTATCCTTTAGAAGTGGACGGCTCTCTGGTGTAGCTCTTTTTTATGTGCCCTTCTACACACTCGCAGCTTTTGTACAAATGCTACACCACAGATTTTAGTGTTAGCTTCTGCACCATAATACCTCGAAATAGTACTTATAATAGTGATCACTGGTTAATGAACACAGTATGGTTGGTAAACACTCCACGTCCTGCACAATTTATTTTCTTAAATCTCTTAAAGCACATCATGATCGACAAGCGAGAAATCAGAGAACGCTTGCAGTATGACTGACGTGGATTCGAAAGGCCAACCGGTTCATAAGAGGAAGAGTAGAGTAAACACCACAGCACTGGAACCCAAGAGAGGAACAAGTGCTCCTGTGATACACCGCCACTTGGGAGTAACAACATCAACACCGTCATTCCCATAAAGTGAAGCAGTGATAAAACCACAGATGGCTGCCTGAAGTGAGAGGAAGAGGCGAAAGCTGAGTCTGCGAAACGCTTCACGGGAGAGGCGGGCGGGAAGCAGCCTCCTCAAGCTCCCTCGTAACCATAAAGATAAAACTGAACTCAACCAGGAATTAAAACTACTTTAAAAAGCTTTACCGTGTTAACAGTCGGCAGGCAGGCTGGTCAGGTGTGGCTGGCCGGGAAAACGGCTGCTGGGTGCGATATCAGCCCGCGGATTGCCGCCCGCTGGTTCTTAAAGAGAATTTCCCGATTTTTAAACTCGAACCGACGCTTTGAACATGAAAGAACCAAAATGACCACACACTGATGCTCCATAATGGGAAATCTACACTATTAAAACATTATTACATCATGTCTATTTGCTTTATACATTAAATATCCCTTGAAATCTGTGCAACCAACTAGATTTCGTTATAGTGAGGCACGGCGCTTTGAACATGAAAGAGTCAAAATGACCGCACACCGCTGCTTCATAACAGAAATCCACATTATGAAACCATTATTACGCCACGTGTATTTGCTTTATAATCCTTTAATATCCCTTGAAATTTGTAACAGCAACAAGATTTCACCGCAGTGAGACGAGACGCCAGAGGTGAGTTAATCAATCAAACAGTTGCGTGCCACCAAACATCTCCTCATCTAATGGACATCTTAATTACAAATGTGGGAGGCAAAAATTGAAAAAGTTTGGGAGGCGGGCTGGGAAGACGGAAGTGGAGGCGGCGAAACCCTGGTCTGTCTATCTATCCGCTGCACTGGCCCTCAAAAGACATGCGCCGGCCGATACCAACTGTTGGCATTGATTAGAGCATTCTGGTGGCGTGAGCTCCTCAACATTCTCCAAACTTTCCTGAGAGAACTTAGGGATACTGGCTGGCTCCTCGAGGGCGCCTCAACACCGACTGCCGAATCCAATATCTGAGGTAATACCGTTTAATTGGCAGCGTTTCAAAAGATCCACAATACTTGTCCGGGTTGTCTGCGGGGCTCTGCTGAACTGCTAAATATTTTTCTCAAAGTTCTGAGTCATTATTGGGATCATCATTATTATTACTATTATTATTATTATTATTATTATTATTATTATTATTATTATTATTGTTATTATTATTATTATTATTATTATTATTAGTAGTAGTAGTAGTAGTAGTAGTAGTAGTAGTAGTAACAGCAGTAGTAATATTATCATTATCGTCATTATTGTTATCATTACCGTCACAATCACCATCATCATTATTATCAATATTCTCCTCCTCCTCCTCCACGTCACCACCACCACCACCTTCACCACTAGCAGGAACAACAACCATCCATATTAATTTTTTTTAGCAAAACAATCTGCACTTTTTTAAAACATTTTTTTCACGCCCATACATGGCTGGCTGTTAGTTAACAAAACACCAAGCACAGATTTTCCTTTGATCACAGCGGTTAAAAGCTTTTCAAAAACAAAGCAAGTAATCACATCGATCTAACTCTGTGTGGACTCCCATTTGCTCCTTTTTTCCCCGAAGCATTGTCTAACCCAGCGCTTGTTTCACGATTCATTTCACATTCGCCACCCCTTCTTTGTTTGCACGCGTCACTCACCGACCAAACACTCCTCCCACCACTAACCTGACTGACTGACCACTTCCCTCCCGCTCTGACACAACATTCACCCACTTAAATAACTAAATTACGCCTGCCATCGATGTCCACAGATGCGGCAAGTCAGGACAGGGACACGGACGCCACCAGCTAATTCACTGCAAGAGGTGAGTTATGTAAACAGCTCTCAAACACGTAGGTGATGGATGTGTCACGCTACTGTTTGCTTGCTTAGTGCTTAACTTTTGCATTTTTAAATCCTCGTATGTATGAGTGCGTGTGAGTGTGCGTATGTGAACGTGTGTGAATCGGATATACAACTTTAAAAAACACTTAATCTTCCCTATATCTTCCTGATCCTCGCACATTCGCTCCCTCGTGCTTTCTTCATCTCTGCCTTTCCTACAACCTTCCTTCCTTCCTTCCTTTCTTCTTTCCTCCCTCCGCGTTCAGCTTATGTGGTCGATCACGTGTAGATAATAATTTACCTGAGACCTCTAGGAAATTACCTCCATTCTGTATTCCCACGATCGATGATTACAGGTGTGTGATGCGTGTCCGGAACTTCTCCCCCCCTCACTCACCTCAGTCATGCCGCAGCCAAGCTGATTCTTTCCCCAGCAGGGCGCACAAGACGCCTCCTGTGTAGCCAATGAACTGGGGCACGAACAGAGGAAAAGTGCTGCGTAGTTAGTGGTCTTTGTTGTAAATTAAGGAGAATAATACGAATATGTATGTTAAGTTTGACGCGGAATGGTGGAAGGTGTGAGCTGACTAATGATTTTTTTCCCCTCACAGGAAGTTTATGATTACACGAGTGAGTGAGTGAGTGAGTGAGTTAGTGAGTGAGTGAGTGAGTGGCATCTTTCATCGTTTTCCGTCGTGCATCTACGCATCGTCACGTCTTACAAGCCATTATCACAGTCATTATCATTACTTTCACACTACTTGATATGAAATGCATTAGAAGCGGTGGCGTATTGTCATTATTATTCATTACTTTTTTTTTATTATTCAGTGCGGATCATATCGGAAGAATGAATAAATACGTGAATAATGAATAAATAAGCATGCGAATAAATTTATGAAAATATAAAAAAAAAAAAGAGCAACTATCAGCAGAGTTCATCTCCTTCATTAGGTATTCCGCATAATTGCCTCATGTTTACATCTAACCATAAAAGAGAAAAAAGAAAAGAAAAAAAGAAAAGAAAAGCAACGTTACTTGTTATTTTACTTATGTATAATTATGAACAAAGCATTACCGATCATTATCAATTCTGTTTTTCCATAATTACTCATCCGTTCTTGTAATCACGACCCGTCTGTAATGGCAGGTAGAAAGGTGCTTTCATTAAGGCGTATAAATCACCGTGTAATTACTCTACCTTTATAGACAGAGTAATTAAAACGTTATACTGGTCTCACCGTCAACAATTAAGTGCAGGGGGCGAGCGGCGGCACCAGCAGGTAGCTAATGCCGTGAGCAGCCGCGGGAATCAAAGCTTATTATTTCAGTCTCACAGGAGTTACACTAACCAGGGTCACTCCCCTCGTCCACGCAGAGGCCCAGCCATGCATATTTTCAAGGCTAAGTCCGCTTCATTGTGCAAGATTCACGGGCCATACATTGTGCTGGATGCAACATAGGTCTTCTTGGTATTACAGGGAGTCGTGATGGAAGGACCTTAGCACCGGAGAGAGGGCCGAGGTGCGGTGCAGAGGACAGTGTTCCTCAGGATGTATATCGAGTTCCCTGGAAATTTATGGCGGAGTTTTTGGGTTCCGAAACAAGGGGTTGGCGTAACTGAAGAGGTTATAATCTTGAAAGCCACGAGGCCTACTTAGAATAAATTATCTTGGTGAGTTGCTGTGAAATGATTGCATGATACAGCATCAAATCTTGGGTTTTGTGTGAGTTTTACTTGTTATTTATTTATTTTTTTTTTAAGTGAATTATGGGATTTGAAGATATACGTAAATGTGTGCTTATATCAATTAGTTTAGTGAATAGCTGTTGTAAAATGTAAAATATTGCATCGGATCTCAGGTTTTATGTGATTTTTACGAGCTATTTTTCTATTGAGTTTTTTTTTTTTCGAGTCAAGGAGATCAGACAAGGGAAAAAGCACATACAGTATATAGAATAAAAAAAGAAAGGCTGTTCACAATGCCACTCCCGAAATAAAAGAATAAAAAAGTAAATAAATAAAAGAAAAACAGGAGGCGAAGTATCAGAGATGATCAATTAAATTCCGGAAGAATGAGAATTTAATTAAAAATCGATATATTCCTTTATGGAAACTTACTAAAATCAATAATCTTCCTGAAGCAACGGTCAAAATAATATTCCTACGATTCTAACCATACATTCTATTTCAGCACCTAAATTGCAGGCTGAAAGTACCCCCATTGAAACTAATCTTCAGTAAATCTCCGAGTCACGACCCATGATTGAATCGAGCAAGGGTAAGACTGGGGAGACTGAATACCCAATTACGCATGTCGTAAAGTGCAGGCGGTAGTCATTTTTCTATCATTCCTTCCCCCCACACAGTGAGTCCCTTGTCATTATCTGTCTCTGCCACTCGTCTCCCACCTCCTCCACAGACCTACGGCAGTGTTTTATCTCTCTCACGCAGCCCTTTACTTTTTTTCTTTCTCTTTCTCCCTCTCCCTCTCTCTCTCTCTCTCTCTCTCTCTCTCTCTCTCTCTCTCTCTCTCTCTCTCTCTCTCTCTCTCACCTCCATTACTTCGATTTCCATCCTGCCGTCCCCTCCCCCACTCCCACCCCTAGTCTTTTTGTCTGTCTGTCTGTTTTTCTCTTCTTCGCCTTTGCCGCGGGAATCACTGCACATTGAAGTGACTGTCTAAATATTATTCATCAAAGTCAACTATTCTGCAATCAACCAAGTGCAATTTCTCTCCAGACAAGACAAGCACAGTGATGTAGTGTTGTCAGGGATGCCGCGGCTGTCAGATCGTTAGTAACTATGCTTGTGATATATTTTTCAGTGCTCCTATCTTGTTGCATTTATTTTTGAAGAAGCAAAGTTTTATAAGTACAAACAATCCCACAGTATTGACTCATAATGCAAATATTTCAGTTTTAATTCTACTTTCCGAAAAACATTCCTTATATATATATACAGATTTCTTATATTGATGCCAGTCTTGGAAATGAAATAGATATTGAATAACCTTGCAATATTAGATCACTTATGAAAACTTTTAATTACATAACCTTCACTTTCAGAAAATTACCTGCTTTTCTTTTCTTTTTTTTTTTTTTTCCTTTTCATTACAGACTCCTCCCATCATTTCCAGCCTACAGAATGGACGAAGGGTTGTGTAGCATTGTCGTGTTCCCAGATAAAGGCTGACTCGAGTCCCGCCCAAGGAACCAACATTTCTACATTTCCCACATGAGTGATTTGCCGTGAATGAGCTACGTGTTACTTATAGATGCAAGTTCCATTGTGTAGTTCCTTACAGAGAAATTGATGGAAAAGAAAGAGAAAAATATTAAAGGGTTCTCTCTCTCTCTCTCTCTCCAACTATACTCACTACCTCACCGTTCTCTAATTCTCCAAGTGCATCTCCCTCCCTCATGTTCTCGACTACAGTAGCGGCGCATAAAATCACTCAGGATTCAGTGTGATGCGCCCCAACGAGGAAAGCGGTTCGGTAATAATGCCAATAATGAGACGTGAGCTCTGGCTTAATATGTGACAGGGTTCGGCATTTCGCTCATCCCTTGAGAGGCGGCCAGCGGCGATCGGGTGGCGGTGAGATTAGCGTGAGTCACCGATGGGCCGCCAACCTCACGCTAATGGTTTTAGTCACGGCAGCCTGATGTGTACTTGTCTCTAGGCTTTCTCATCTATCTAATCTCATCTCATCTCTCTCGCTAGTGTGGCTGTGACTTTCCTTCTTTCGTTTCTTTGCTTCGTTTTTTTGTTCTCGTTTAGTTCTCTCTCTCTCTCTCTCTCTCTCTCTCTCTCTCTCTCTCTCTCTCTCTCTCTCTCTCTCTCTCTCTCTCTCTCTCTTGCAGACAGGCAGAAAGACAGACACAAGATAGGTAGTAAGATAGACAGACAGACAGACAGATAGACAGACAAATATGTAGATAGACAGGTCGATAGACAGATATTAATAGATAGATGGATAGACAGATAGAGATAGATAGATAGATAGATAGATAGATAGATAGATAGATAAGTAAATAAATAAACAAATAACCAGACAAATAGATTTTCACAGAATTTATGGTCATTGGTCGTGTTTATATTCCGGGAAAAATAATAAAAAATATATAACGGTGTTGAATTTCAGTAACATAATGCGTCCAGGTTTTTAGTACGGTATTGTAGTGAGAGAGAGAGAGAGAGAGAGAGAGAGAGAGAGAGAGAGAGAGAGAGAGAGAGAGAGAGAGAGAGAGAGAGAGAGAGAGAGAGAGAGATAACCAGGAGAAAGCAACTACAGCAAAACACAAACAAAACACAAACAAAACACACAAAAAAGTTAAAAAAAAGACGGAAAAAAAAAAGAAAGGAGAAAAAGAGGAAGGATGGAAGAGAAATCAGAAATCGAACACCTAACCTAACGGCGGCATATATCGAGGTCTTAACTCAATTTTAAACCTATCCGAGGGAGCAAATTTTCAATCATCAGCGAAGGTACCTCTGGCGGATCTTGCTGAGACCCTCGCCACGTTCTTGTCCTCTTCAACCGATCTCCAATTCCGGGAACAACAAATCACTGCTGTACTTCTTCGCTGTTGCTTAAGAATGGTTTATTGTCGGGGATAGGTAGACACACAAAGGAGACCTACAATGGGACTATACGCACAGATAACGATGTGGATGAAGGTTTAGAAAGACTGTTGCAATAAGAGACATGATCCCTCATTGCTGTGTAAATCTACTTGTCATGCCGTCTCATTAGGAACATTTTCGGTTTCAATAAAAGTGTCAGTACGTGTGTTGCTCTTGTTCTGAGTGATACGGATCCAGGGCACTATAATATTTACGAGTATGAATGTAAATAAGATGTGTGTATCAAACAGGTGTCACTTGAGAAAATATGAACAGTTCAAGAATTAGATGTTCAGAAGCGTCTCTCTCTCTCTCTCTCTCTCTCTCTCTCTCTCTCTCTCTCTCTCTCTCTCTCTCTCTCTCTCTCTCTCTCTCTCTCTCTCTCTCTCTCAGGAATTCTCAGTATATTGGATGAGGCAAGTTGTTTTCATAGAGAAGGGAATAGTTTATAGGGAAGGTTGTGTCTTGGGGATACGAGGTCAAATTGAATTTTTGAGGCGCTGAACTACGCCGCGCTTTCCTTCACCTGCTGAGAAATGAAGAGTTCCATACCCTCCCTCTACCGCTCGTGTGATTCCTGTTACATGATTCATCAGATGGCGGTAAGAAATTATGAAAAGAGACTTGTATTTTCTTCCTCAGTGAAATCATTATGAATTATATAGGACAGAATCACTTGATCGAGTATCTTACCACAATCTTTATGTTATTCAAGATTTAATGGCAGCAAGTAAATGAATTTTATATTCGTAGATGTTTCATAGTAATATCATTGAGGGTACTTGTGGCTACTACTAATGTTGAATAGTATGTTATAGAAAAAAGACAGTAAAAAGAAGTGAATAGTTGTAAACACACACTCACACACACACACACACACACACACACACACACACACACACACACACACACACACACACACACACATGACCCATTACCTCCCACAAAGGAAATGGACTGGTGGTGACGCAGACTACAGCCAACGATCAACACAGCACATCCTATCAGTTAATGGCTCCCACCAACACTAGTTCCTCTACATCAGCAGTGCACTTTCAAATTATTTCAATAAAATGACTTATATTTCACTACAAGCATATCATTTATGAATCTTAGGTTGAGTGAATAAATGTTTGAATATCTTACGTTTACAAAATATTACAATGACATAACTGGGTTTTTATTTTTCTAGTTTACATTTCATTATAAACAGAAGTGAGTCATGATTCTTAGATAGCACGAACAAACCCTTAAACATTTTACACTATGCCTGTGAAAGTTTTGTGGTGAGTTGTACTGGCTGCAACACCAAGCCGATCAGTAATACGGCCACTCAATCTCTATATCTAATTAGAATTCGACACGATGCCCATTTCCATCATGCTTATCGCGCCCAGAGCCATTATATGCTCGATGTGATGGAGTTTCAGTATTTTTGTTGTCGCGGTACAATAGTCATGCTGTAATAATTTCAGTAGCAAAAACTCATCCATTTTGAATTCACTAATGTGTTTTGTTGTGTCTGCCTACAGGCGCTCGCAAATAAATTTCATCCGAGCCTTGCGACGAATTAAATCTTGGGATGAGAAAGATTTATATAAGCAGAAAACATGTTACATAAAAGTGGGAATCTAAAGTAAAGTAGTGTCCGATATCAACATGTCGGAATAGATGTATATTTTGTAGTGAATCAGAAAGTAGAACACACACACAGACACACAGACACACACACACACACACACACACACACACATACACACACGAACAAGCATGTATGTAAACACTTCGACGTCCACCTGTCCACCTCGACACACACAGCACCCAAGCAGACAAGCCACTCCTAAATTCTCTATCCACACACCGCCACGACCACCAGAGCATGAACTTAGTGTAAAATTGAAGGTAATAGCAGGGTGTTAATATATTAAAGGATCCCGGTGTGATGTCCAAACTATATTACGTAATCACTACCCCGCTCACCTACTAATCCGGAAACACACATCTGTCACAGGAAGTTAAGTCCCAAGGTTTTATGAATGCAAAGAAAACGTGTGATTTAAAAAATGCTTTGTTATCAGCTTCGCCAACGGAGAGCGAAAATTAAAGGGTTTTATCAGATTTACCTTTCCGTGCGAGCCTCTCTGGTCTTTCCTTGCTGAACACCTGAGAAAAGTGACGTACCGTGTGCTGCACCTACAGGAAGGTACAGCACTGTAGGTGATTCTAACTTTAGGGTGCCATTTATTAAGACAAACTGCCCACAACTTACTAACTTAACTACTTAGGTGGCTGCGTGCGAGACTTTATTAAAGCCTGTGGTCAGCAACAGGTTTGAGTCTCCCTTGAAATACTGGCAACTTTTCTTCGCATTACGTACACTGAGAAACTCCCCTTCTCCTCCGTCAGTAGCCAACACTCCTTTCCTCCTCCTCTTCCTCCTCCTCCTCCTCCTCCTCCTGCTCCTCCTGCGTTAGTAGTTATTCCCGTCACGCCACGCCACTTATAACTATCTTGATGAAATCTTAGTAAAAATGCAAACACGATATAATGTAAGACTGTAGCATATCTAATTCACCTCCTTTTTCTTTCTTTTTCTCATAATTTCTCTTGCAACATAGAATATTTAAGTTCTGGGCACCCGTGTGTGTATGTATGTGTGTGTGTGTGTGTGTGTGTGTGTGTGTGTGTGTGTGTGTGTGTGTGTGTGTGTGTGTGTGTGTGTGTTCCTTTCCTTGTTCAGTCTAGATGCAAAACACTGCATAACACATCAAACATTTCCCTCGGTTTGTCGTTTTCCTTCATTTGGGTGAATGTGGGAAGCTGTCACAGTTTTTGGTGGTTCGTTCTAGGGATGAAAAAAAATAGGAAAAAAAAAATTCCTTGCATCCTTCCGACCACGCGGCGCTGGGAAATGTTCGCTGCATGAGGATGAAAAGTGGGCGAGGCCAAAGAATGAAAGGATTGCATGAAGTAAGAGACGAGAATAAATTAGGAAACTTTCGCCTCCAGAAGGAAAAAATAAGGTTTAATTCTCAATTTATAACGTTTTTTCTTAATAAAGGAGCCACGGAGTAATATCCAAGAGCCTGGTGGTTAGGATATTTACTTCGACCACCGCAGGGAAACTATTATAACTTAGAGTATCAAAATAATAATCTCACATTAATACTTGATTACTGTTCTTAAATTAAATTCTTATTCAGATCTATGAAATTTTATGTATCAGTGAAATTGCTCGACATTTATACAACCTGAAGAAAACCAATGAAGGAGGTAATTAGAGTAAGTTAGCCATATCTTAAAGGTAATGTTTGCCAGAAAGAGTGGATGAAAGGAGAGCAGGAGGAAGACAAAGGATCAAACTTTTGGATGTGATACTGGAACACCTCGGAATGGACAGTGGAAGATCTGGTCAGACGAGTAGACGAAGAGAGGGAGATAGAGAGCCGTGGCCGCCGAAGTCACAAGATAGGTAGTCCGGTAAAGCAACATACCACAGTAATGATAGCCGAAGATACATTGATTCCTTTGTATCTCAGAATAACGGTTTGATATCACGGGTGCAAAAATTATCTCGTCTAATATTATTCTGATCTTTTTTTTTTTTTTTTTTTTCGTTCAATCTGGCGCTATTTTTTCCTCTTGGCTCCACGGTCTGCCATCTGTTGCACTATTCATTTTCAAGGTTCATAAGATCGAACTCTGGAAAAATTATTATTATTACTTTTCATGTGAGTGTGATATGAGATCTTTGTTAATTTGCTTATATCTACAGCACACACACACACACACACACACACACACACACACACACACACACACACACACACTGACTCTCTCTCTCTCTCTCTCTCTCTCTCTCTCTCTCTCTCTCTCTCTCTCTCTCTCTCTCTCTCTCTCTCTCTCTCTCTCTCTCTCTCTCTCTCTTAACCCTAACCAGCACCATATGTATAACCTCGTTGCTGCAGCGACATAACTTATTCCATTTCAAAATTTAGACACTATAAGGTTATGTAATATTCAAATCTATTATGAAACTAACAAGTCACGGAGGATAAGGAAAAGAAACCAACAAGAAGAGAAGCCGTATTGATAAACTTTATGGTACGTAAATCAAGAAAACTAAATCTTGTGTTGCATTTCCTGGAAGTTCTATTTACCGTCACAGTTTAATTCCCCCCCCCCCCCGCCAGTCTGCGCTACAAGGAGCACCAATTCTTTTTTTTTTTTCAGTAGCGTGTGCGCCACGTGACAACGACAATATAGAGTGAATCAATCATAAATATATAACTAAGTAAACCTCGCAAACGTATTCAAATTTGATAATTTATGCACCAACTAGATTAACGTTATTTGCATCCCAGGAATTCACTCTCCGATTTATGATAACTATATATACACCGCAAGCTCTATCGGCCGGCCAGTCCCCCTCCTGTGCAGTGGCGAGGGGCGCTCCCTTTAGATGTATGAGTATAGCGCACACTTTTTCCCTCTACTTGGTGATGTGGGTCGCTGGGGACAAACCCTAGGGAATTATCTAGACCCCAATTAATGTGCGTATATTAAACAGTAACGCACTAAACTTATGTATGCTTGTCTCTTGTTACTAAATTGGATTTTTTTTTCTATTTTTGTGATTTTTTTTTTAATGAAAATCCTACGTTTATTAGGATAAGAAATACGCTTTTCTCTCCTTTTTTTTTCATGTGTGAAGATTCTCGAAAATAAACTTTAGAAAAATCCAGTAAAATTGTCACTCCAACGAAAAAAAAAAAAAAATACGTTAAGCAGAAGATTAACTAGTGGTGTTAAAACGCCAGGGCATACACCAACCTGAATTTTATACTATCCAGGGTGAAATCTCTCTCTCTCTCTCTCTCTCTCTCTCTCTCTCTCTCTCTCTCTCTCTCTCTCTCTCTCTCTCTCTCTCTGAATAGTTCCATCTTAAAACACGGTCAGCCATTCATCTTTCATATACTGTACTGAGCCTTTACCGATCTTTGCTCTCGATATTAAGAGAAAGAGTACTGGATTATTTTTCTCCTGTTAGTGGCGCGCCTTTCACGAGGAGGCGCCTCAGTGGTTTGAACGCTTTGTTTCAGTCACATGCGGGTGTCACGGTGATGGTAACCAAGGGGAAAGCGGGAAAACCTACTGTCTCCCCACTTTTAAACAAATGTTCGCTTGCAGACCCTGGCGCGCCGGTTGTTGGAGAGGAAAACGTTTAAAGAGATGAAGCCTTTCCTGTGAATTCGTTGCTTGTTCCTTCCAGAGAGGTTGTGAGTCGCTGAAGGAAGGATTTTCTTCTTTCGCTTTCTTATCAAGTGTGAATTGATGACGGTGATAACGATGGAAGGAAACCCTAGTCACTCGGAACAAAGGCGGTGTGCTTCTGTGTGTTTCCTATCATGTTCATACTGTACAGTGCTGAAATAAAGGGAATATCTGGGTGTAAGGTGACGCTACACGTAGACCTCGTTGAGAGAGAGAGAGAGAGAGAGTCTGTGTCTGCATGTCATTGTTCACTCGTATACAAATGTAACCAAAAGACACAAACACAGACATACTCGTGCAGACACAAAGCAAAACTGAACTCTGATGACGTGGTTTGTCTGAAGCGGAGAGCAACAACAGAAGGAGCAGTGTGTGTGTGTGTGCGTGTGTGTGTTGTTGTTCCTACCACTATTAACCTTATGATTACTGTATTATAAGAGCAGGCAGGAGTGTTATAAAGCGGAATTTCTCCTTTATAATGCCATAAGGAGCGCGGGAAACGAACTGTCTGCCGCCTTAATAGCGTGTCTGATGAAAATATCCCTTCCCTCAGTCGATTTATTCAAATATTCAGATCTTTGGTATATTCTTTTCCCTCAAAGTCTGTCTCGTCTGTGTGTGATATGGATGAAGAGGAGGAGGAGGAGGAGGAGGAGGAAGAGGAGGAGGAGGAGGAGGAGGAGGAGGAGGAGGAGGAGGAGGAGGAGGAGAGGAGGAGGAGGAGGAGGAGGAGGAGGAGGAGTAGGAAGAGAAGCAGGACTAGGATGAGAAAAATGAGGAGGGGAATATGATAGTCATGATCGTAACTGTGGAGAAGTAAATGCATAAGAGCAAGAGAGAAAAAAAGAGCAAAATAAGAAGCAGAAAAAGCAAGAAAAGATATGATAAGTCACATACAAACAGACATACATAAGGAGGGTGAAGGTTACCCAAGTGGTGCGTCGGCTTGTCTCTCCACACAAGGTTAGTCATGCATAGGAGGTGAATTTTAAACCAGACACACGCGGGTAAACAGTAAGGAGTAAAAAGTGATACAAGCGCTGATGAGAGCAAGGATGGGGAGAATTGCCAGACACGACCCAATTCTTCCACAAAGGTTGGAAAGACTGCACTAAGTTTCCAAATTGTAGTTTTGCACCAATCTCTCTCTCTCTCTCTCTCTCTCTCTCTCTCTCTCTCTCTCTCTCTCTCTCTCTCTCTCTCTCTCTCTCTCTCTCTAACCCTTGAAAACTTTGTTTGTAGTCTTTTACCAAGGGGAACATTTTTCGATAACAAAAAATACATTTCTACGACCGTTTCCATCCTGCATTTCTCTGTGGCAAGAGAGATATTTTACATTTACAAAATACTACCTATCATTTCATTAAGCTGTAGCAATTACTCCGCCAACAGTAAGTTCATACATATCACTATACCCACCCACCTTTCCTCCTCCTTCCCATATCACACACGCGCAAAAAAGAAACCCACGTTACTCCAACAAACTTCTTTAAATTCCTTGCTCGTGAATCTCTTGTCCCTTACACGCGTCCTGTAGGGGAGACCAAACAGAAAATCAATAGTTAATCAGAGCTCACCTTTGTCCCCGTGCAGGGAAAGCGGGTGGTGTTGCATCGGGGTCATTTATGTGAGGCTGGCAGCGGCTCGTGTGCGGATGAGCTTCGGGGTGTGCAGGGGGAAAAGAGAGAGAGGGAGAGAGACAGAGAGAGGGAGAGAAAAGAGAGGGTTTAACATGCTACACCCGTTTTCCCCTATCATGCATTTTTAAAGTGTCACAATAGTGTTAATAAAACCCAATTTCGTTTCGATTCGTGGTTACAGTGACAGAAATGGAAGAATTTTGTTTCAAATTTGCTGCCACTCTCTCCAGTGGAATTTACGACGACAATATGATTCTAAATAAATGCACACGTACACAAATCACCCCCTTTTTTTTTCTTTATTAAGTTTATATGGAATCGCGAGTTTAATATGGTAACACTGTGCAATAATATCCCCCATAAATCTTTTATGAAACGAAGAAAACTGCACTGCTATCACATGGAGTTAGTTAAACATCATATATGACAAATAATAAAGGTACAGAAAATAGCGGGGAGTAGAATTGAAACATTGCGGCACACACGGTATTGCCATGAAGCATCGCATACGTTATGTGCATCATGCAGAACACTTGTACTGCTCCGTATTAAGCATTCTATGTATCAAGTTGGGAATTAAATGTACTCTTTTTTTTTCCACTTTGACATCAAACACAAGAGCATTTCATTATACCCCTTGTAATGTCAGAAGCCATGTATACTGCTCTCAGTAATTTTTCTTACCATATTCACAAGCACTGACTGAATTGGACTTTATTTTATTCACATCACTCGTGCATCCTCTCTCTCTTAATCTCAGCACTGGAAACATATAGTCGATCCAACACAAACTCAGACGAACCTCGAACACACACACATACAAGAAAACTATGGTCTATATGTGGCACTACGCGGCAACTGACTTCCATCCATATAACAATACAGCAACAGGAAGGATCAACATGCAACGTTATCATAGAAAATACTACACATTTCTACCGTACCAATCCTCGCCCTGTTCTTCCGTAGGGGAGGGAAAGGAAGGGAAGGAAAGAGAAAATGAGAGAGAGAGAGAGAGAGAGAGAGAGAGAGAGAGAGAGAGAGAGAGAGAGAGAGAGAGAGAGAGAGAGAGAGAGAGAGAGAGAGAGAGAGAGAGAGATGAAGAAAAAAATATATACACATCTACAAAATGAAAAACCAGCAGACACAAGAAGCACGGGACGAGGAAGACAAAACCCTGCAGTCCTATTAGAAAAGCATGAGGGAAAAAATGCAAAAATAATTCCCTGTTTAAACCAACGAGAGGGAGAAAAGTCCGTGGCTGCTTTCCTTTCCCCCGCGTGCTGCTTTTGTGCTCAGAAAAGATCATTTGGCAGTGCAGCTTTCTTATTTACATCAACAGAGGCAGATAGACGACTAAGAGAAAAAAAGATAGACAAATATATATATATAGGGTTTATTTCACAGAGAGAGAGAGAGAGAGAGAGAGAGAGAGAGAGAGAGAGAGAGAGAGAGAGAGAGAGAGAGAGAGAAGTGGATAAGAAAATATAAATGTTGTTTTCAGTTTTACATGAATCTTCTGCTTTTCTGTTGTTTTAAAATACTACAGGGAGAAAAGTATAAATGGAGAGAGAGAGAGAGAGAGAGAGAGAGAGAGAGAGAGAGAGAGAGAGAGAGAGAGAGAGAGAGAGAGAGAGAGAGAGAGAGAGAGAGGATAATTTCATAATTTCTTAATTTCAAGGTAGACGAACTTTTCCTTCAATTGTACACAGGCTTCGATTAAAATATCACTCTTAGTCATTCTCACATCGTTTATACTAAGCACCATAACGTGTATTGTGAATGAGCTCTGTTCCTTAGTCTTGTACACGCTTCGACTAAAATTTCACCCTCATAGTTATTCTCACACATCTTTTACATTAAGTACCATAAGCTGAATGTGATATATTTGCACTACAACTACTACTTTTCAAGGGAAGGTTATAAGTTCACGATAACACGCAGGAATCAACATCACCATCATCACTGGAATGCAAAGGAGTAATAAACAGAAGTAGACTTGTTAGTCCCGATGAGTCTGTCTACTGTAAGCAACACTGCAGTTACTTCTAAATCACTGGAGGGCGAAAGCTTCTTGAAACTTTTATCTCTCCACCTCAGGCTATTTATTTTGTTGCTGGTGGTGGTTGTGGTGGTGGTGGTGGGAGCAGTGTTATATCATTATCATTTCATCATTATCCTCATGCTCGGTATAATACGACTCTCATTCTTTATCCTTATAACAAAGCTGGGTCTGAGGTACCGCAGCTCTCGACCCTCGGAGTTTAACCTTAGCGAGTAAACATTTTCACAAGGCCAGTAGCAGCAGTGGCATTTTTCATTGTAAAGGAGTAAGCGGCGGTAATTAAGCGATCTTTCTTCCTATTTTGGTAAATTAAAAGAAAATTAAAATCAAATTGGGGAGGAAAAATGGAAAAAACGAGCGGATAAGAACGAAAATCCCCGACATTACGCCTTCCTCATGACCTCAATATCCCTTTCTCATGACCACTCCTCCTTCCTCATGAGCGCCACCACGACTTAAGTAATGTGGCTTAACTTTTCCGTGTGCGTGGCCCGTCCATCCCGCGGGAAGGAGGCTGGCGAGCTGCCCACTAAGACCCGCCCCGCCCCGCCCCTCCCCGCCCCGTTCACTCCATTCGCCATCTGTATTATACACCCACTCTTCTTCAATACGTGGCTGCTTCATGCTAAGGCACCTCTCATCTTCCCTCACACACACACACACACACACACACACACACACACACACACACACACACACACACGATGGTAATTAGGGTCGACTCCTCATAGATGCCAAAGTAAAAATATTCATGAATAGAGGAGATCAGTTCGGGGAAAATCATTATTTAATAAAGGCAGAAGCATTAGAGGTCTGACCCTTCCATCAAGTGAAATATCTGAGACGTGGTCCGAAATTGATACTACTACTACTACTACTACTACTACAAATAATAATAATAATAATGATAATAATAATAATAATAATAAGAAGAAGAAGAAGAAGAAGAAGAAGAAGAAGAAGAAGAAGAAGAAGAAGAAGAAGAAGAAGAAGAAGAAGAAGAAGAAGAAGAAGAAGAATTGATAATAATAATAATATCAAGTATCGGATTAGACTTTTTCTTCAAGTGGTAAAGAGTTAAAAAAATTTTGGGATACGTGACAGACAGACAAACACACACACACACACACACACACACACACACACACACACACACACACACACACACACACACACACACACACACACACCAGACGCTTATGATTCTTCCTTTCATCACGAGGGCTCAGCAGACACGCTCACAACGTTTATTCACCATTTACCGACGAGTTCCCGCACGTCAGCTTTACAGGAGGCGCGTGTTCCCTGACATCTGATGTGCGAGCGCCGCGATACTAACCTTGAAAGATGCGCCGGAACTATTTAGAGAAGGAATCGTTGAAGAGGAGTAAAGGAAGGAGAGGAAAAGATACCGCTGCGCTACACTGGCGAATGTTGTGTGTTTTTTTCTTTTCTTTTGTAAGGTGAAAATGGAAATAGTGTGTGTCTGTGTAAGTGTGAATATGAAACCCTTACATATATTAACATTTTCATCTGATATGTGACGTACAATAGAGTACAATACGTGTGTATGTTGGAAGATGGAACCCTCACATATATCAGCTTCCTACCATTGTCACACCCTCTAATACGTAACATTCTGAACTCCAAAGCGTCCAACTAAAATTCGAAGACGAGCAGAACACAAGGCAGAAGTTTCACAGAACATATTTTATCAGAGTTTTCAGGTGAAAGGGGAGAACAGCACACAGCAGACGTCCCACCCTTTCTTTACCTTCCCCCCGGAGAAAGAGAGAGGGCGAGGCGGTGAGTGAAGGGCCTTTCATCTCCATAAAAATGAGGTCACAGGGATGGAAAATGAGCAGAGAGGAGTTTTTCTGTGGCGCGTGACTCCAGGGACCTGCTTCCTCCCAAATGAAACCACCAAGTTACATTTTATTTCATTCCATGCTTTCCGTTTTGACTTTTTCCTCTTGTATAATAAAGTGTGTGTCTCTATTATTAATTTCATATGCCGTCTCTTTCTCTACGCCTAATTATCTCTTGGTTTGTGTATTCAATCTCAAAATTGCCTTATTATTTCAGTCTGCCCTTGGTATTGTTTAACTATTGTTTAGTTAAATAAAGTTAGTTTAATAAAATGAGTGCCTTCATTATCATTTCTATAAACCACCTTTCTCTATATTTTTACTCATCTCTTAGCTTGTGTGTTCCTCATGAAGTCTGTTTTGTGTTTCAGAGACCAGACTTTAATTAATTATAAGATGCATGCCCTTAGTACTGATTCTATACATCATCTCTTTTTCTGTTCTTAACCGTCTCATAACTTGCGCGTTCCTAATGGAGTCATTGTTTTGTGTTTCAGAGACGAGACTTCTGCACTTTTCTCTTAAAGGTAGTGTTGAGGTCAAAAGCCACGAGTATAGCGGCGCGTGGCCTCAGCGTTCACCTTCGTCTCACTAGCCTTTGAGCATGCGATGAATCATATCCCTTACGCCGTAACACAAGATTACGATAGGTCTCCACGGTATACCTTCGCCAGGTTTCTCGAGGTATGCAATTATGGATCCACACGTAGGATGGATGAACGACTCACACTATCTCATGAAATACTTCCTCTTCTGTCATCTTCCACTATCCTCCTTGCCGGAATACGTCTCCCATACATTCTATCCGAAAAATAAATAGATAAATAAAATAAAATAAATAAATAAATAAATATCGCTGAAAAGAACCCATATATCTACTGACTTTTACAGCGTTGATCTCTCGTCCTTATGAAACTCTACCCTGTCCTCATGTGTGCGTCGTTAAGAGCACTGATCTTGCTGGGCAGTGATGTATGGTAGGACCGCATCTGACTGATCATTATTCCGTGTCTCATAGTACAAAAGAGATCTTACGACGGTGCATGAAAAAGTGACATGATCTAACGCAACAAGAGAGAGAGAGAGAGAGAGAGAGAGAGAGAGAGAGAGAGAGAGAGAGAGAGAGAGAGAGAGAGAGAGAGAGAGAGAGAGAGAGAGAGAAAGGAATGACGAAAAACAAGGCGAGACCTTTATTCCTGTCCCGCTTCGTACCCAGTTCCTCTCCTGGCTGAATTCTTTTGTTGTTTGTTATTTCTTCTTTCCATCTTTATTCTTATTCTTTATCTTCCTGTTGATCTTTTGCCACACACACACACACACACACACATACACAGACACACACATACACTCACACTGCGAATTGCATTTTTTCATACTATTTATATAATCTTATCGTCTTTCCTTTTATTCTGAATTACTTCTATTATTCCTATTATTCCTATCTTTCTTCGGCAAGTCTTATTTCCCTTTACAGCAGAAGTACATATTATGTCAAGTAAACAGGGCTAAGTCTTTTTTTTTTTTGTAATAATTGTTGAATCTGACATGTAAAGGATATGACATTTATGGACAAAAGAATGGAAATGTTGTGAGCTTACAGCAGAAAGTTTTGAAAGAACAGGAGGTGCAACTGTAATGCATCTATGACAGCGGAGGTTTAAATGCACTTCTCATAATTTTAAATATTCCTTTTGGCAATTCTCGTTTGGGACTGGCATCTTCGGAGAGCCTTCTTTTTTTTCTGTCGTTCTGCTGCCCTTGGCCAGATCCCCTATTACATCAAAGTAAGTTCAATAGATACTTAAACATCCTCCAATTTTCAAGGAGAGTTTGCAGGGTTCAGATAACGCGATAAAAGAAAAGTCAAAATCTCAAAGCAGAGGACAGCGAGCTCTTACAAACAAACACACACACGATGAGCACAAAACACTAACACGAAGCTCCTTACAGTATATCGGTATCCTGGTTGACTCCTCCACTCAGCTGGACAAAAGGAGCTCATGTTTCTGACCAGTCGCTTCCTCTCAGGCACTCCGGAGAGACATGAAACCTTTATTACCTTTAGCTCTCCGTCACAAGTTTATCACCGCACATAAAAGTCAATACATTAATACGGAGACCACCGCAGGGCATCACCAATATCCCCCGCTTCGTTTCCAGCGCCACCACGGATTCAATGCCTCCGCGCAGGATCCGCCGTGAGCCTCTAATGACACAAAACATTAATTTCAAATGCAATTGGAGTGAGAGCGGCGTCCAGACGACTCGACCTCCGCTCATGGCTTTCCAATACGACATGATTCTTGTGTCTTTTTTATCTTTTGAAAATGGAATGTTTACAGAAAAAAAAAAAGTGAAAAAAAGTGGAAATCGCTCTCCAATGATCAGCAAATGAGTATTTTTTTTCCCTTTTTTTTTCCCAGCTCATAGTCCGATTTCCCTTTATCTGCAATACTACGCTATTTGAGGCTCTTTGCACAGGCATTATGAAACTGCAGCGGAACTCGAGACAAGAAGCTGGTGGCGGTCAACTCCGGAAGATTCGTGCTGGCAATTTCCGTGACAGGAATATTGGAACCAAGTAGGCCAGGAAAGGTACACTGCCTTCAATAAAGACAGAGATACCGACAGACGGAGAGAGAGAGAGAGAGAGAGAGAGAGAGAGAGAGAGAGAGAGAGAGAGAGAGAGAGAGAGAGAGAGAGAGAGGAAGACAGGCACACACACATATTTTCTCTCTCTCTCTCTCTCTCTCTCTCTCTCTCTCTCTCTCTCTCTCTCTCTCTCTCTCTCTCTCTCTCTTTCTCTGTCTGTCTGTCTCCTTCTATATTTCTCAGCCCTTGTTTTCCTCCCTCCCCCGCTTCCCGCGCATCAGTCACTCCTATATCTCTCCCTTTCCTCGTATCCTGCTGCAAACTTCGGAGACCAGAGAACATAATCAACTAATGGATCTTGTCTGGCAACTTCCCCCCTAGTGATCCTCCAGTCCAATTTTCCGAAGTGAGAAAATGCCAGGAATTCCTTAGACAGAGCAACTGTTCCAAGGGCAAAGGCTTCCCTTCCCTTCCTGACTTCCTGTGGCCTTTTTTTTTCTTTCAGGGGCCTTCTTTTTTATGTCTCTCTCACAAGGGATGAAAAAAAGGGTTTCAATTTGCAACAATTAGAGCTTCAGGTCACGGAGAAACGGGTCAATTCCATGTTCCACGAGTTTCAGAACCAGACATTTGTGCGTAGTGTGGTTATAGTTTGAAAATTGGTGTGTGTGTGTGTGTGTATGTGTGTATGTGTGTGTGTGTGTGTGTGTGTGTGTGTGTGTGTGTGTGTGTGTGTGTGTGTGTGTGTGTCAGACATGAGAACAATGCCCTCATAACTCCGTCCTTTTATCAATACGCTACTACTACTACTACTACCACCACCACCACCACCACCAACACCACCACCATTACCACTCCTACACTTGGTCATTCTTGGGAACTCAAATACGACACGTTTACTTCGCACCCTGACCTTTTGGGAGCCTTGTCGAGCAGTGTGGATGTTCCCTTTGCACTCATCGCCGCCCCGCCATGCACTACAGGCTCTATCCTCTGCTTTAACCAGTGCAACGCGAACACAACACCATCGTTAATCACCCTGGACTTGTTATTGTTCAGCATGACTCGGGCGCGCGCACACACACACACACACACACACACACACACACACACACACACACACACACACACACACACACACACTAACTAATTCTGATACGCATGCATATACGCACAGGCTGACTGAATGATTGATTGACTCTTTCACTTTCTCGACTCTCTCTCTCTCTCTCTCTCTCTCTCTCTCTCTCTCTCTCTCTCTCTCTCTCTCTCTCTCTCTCTCTCTCTCTCTCTCTCCCCTTCGTTCCCTTTCTCCTTTCCTTCATTTTCTCCACCCTTCCTTTCTTTTCAATATTCTCTTCTCCTTTTGTTCCTTCCTCCTTACATTCACACACACACACACACACAGACACACATTATATTTCAAAGTTACATTATGAACTAAAGCACAAGTCCACAGCGGCTCGGAAAATAACATTCATTTCGGATTACAAGATAAAAGTTCTAATTACTACAAGTCAGCAATTCCCTCCCCGCCCACCCAGCCCAGCCAAACCAAAAAGTAACTTCAGAATGTGTTCCTTTACGCTCACTAAATAATTATACCCTATCTAACTTCTGATAAACACAACGTCATATGAAACTCTTAAATCACTTATAGTTTTATCTTTTTTCCTTATTTTATTTACTCATTTGTTTAAACTAGTAACATTAACATGGCGAGACGGGCTTGGCGGCCGTCTACAAGCTTGAGCCACTAAGCTCAGCGTGATCCCTAAGTAATCCTATATCTAGTTAGGCCGTTCCTGGCAAATCCACACCTCAGAGCGAAGCCAATAGAGCATTCACAAAGCCCAATAACACACACACACACGTAGCCAGGCGGCGGCATTAGCGCTCCAGTCCGATGCAGATGTCGAGGTGTTGTCGAGAGTGGATAATTGCCAGTCCACGGAACACGGCTATTGTTGACTTAATGTTTCCCCGCGACACAATGAAGATTACCTTTGTTTGAGCAGCGTGCATTAGGGGGCCGGGCGTCATGCAATGCTCCCCCACTAGTCCTCCTCCTCCTCCTCCTCCTGTCACCCCGGTCGAGGCGAGGCAGCCAGGCAGTTTATCGCACGAACCTGGACGCCTGGTTAGGTGGATGTGGTCGTAACCTCCTGACGGGGCTGCTAATACAGTTGCCCGACGAAGGCTAACTATGGATGGGTAGTTAGTGTAGCATTACGTGTGCCATAAACAGGTATAGTGATCTGCTATGACTTGCGCCTCTGTTGCAGTCATTCGATTTTTTACAACTCTGCCACCTGGGAAAGAAAAATTAGTCTTTCCTGTGGTAAAAGGACGAGAGTCACTGGCAATCTTTACGCCGCCATCCAGTGAATCACCAGCCAGCTCTTACTCATCCACTCCTGACATCGTTGCGCTGTTCGGAATTCACCTCACTCACCCTCCGGCTGTACACTCCCTCCACCTCCCCTCACAAATCAAGTCCACCATCCCCATCCTCCCTGCCCCCCTCCCTCGCAGCCCTTCACCGTCCCGGGCCAGCGTTCCGTTTCATTTCCCGCGCACAGCCAAGCCTGAGAGAGTGGTGCTCCCAGCTGCTCCCAGGCTGGACAAGATAAGGAAGTAGAATTTGCTATGAGGTCTGCCGGACAGTTATCAGCGATACGGCAATGTTTACGATCGTAGAAACTTTTGTAGAGTCTGTTTTGCCAGACACGGGATAAGGTGGTTTACACTTCCAGTATAAGCTTCCCGACAGCCGCGCATCGTGTTAGGATTATATTATCATACATTCGGTTCACTAACGCCGCGGACAACAGTTACTGTGAGGCGAGGAGAATGGGAATCTACACAGTCTCGCCTCCGGAGTTGAAAATTAAGTTAGGAATGAATATGCCACTCGTAATGTTTCAGTATCGTGTTGAATGAACTGCTTTTTAATAAAGGAAATGCTGCCACTTCTGCGATTCTCCGCTGCAAGGAAGGACAGGACACACTGATGCAACCACTGCCTCGCCGTCTGGAGTTGTAAGTGGCACAAAAGGCCCCGCCAGCCCATGCTTAAAGTTGCATATTGCGGTCCACACAAACTCTTACGGCTGTCGACTGTACACAAAGAGGAGGAAAAAAAACCCTCGAAGTATATTTTTCCCAAACTTGTGACGTGCATTATGACACATAACCTTTAATCCTACGTGACTCTACACCAGACACGCGGAGGAGTCAACCCTCACGAGAAAACTTAACGAAACTTATCAATAAGCGGCCGTGATGAAAACCCATGGATCAGCGGTGAAATTGGGGCATATTATTTCTTTTTATAGTTAATCACGCCGTGGAATCAGTCCCAATTATGAGAGCTTAATGTTACTAGCGCTCCAGAGGTGGTCGCGTGAGGCGGAGGCGGTAGTGGTGGTGGCGGTAAGCAATGGGAGAGGAGCAGGGGGGAGGAGCACGCCATACAGCCACACATCACTCCCCCTCACTCCACCAGCGCGCCTGTCCGCTTCACTACCGCTGCGTTAGTGAGGCGCGTCACACTGTTAACACCCTAGCAATTGCTTGAGTGTGCCCCAGATGGTTACTGTACGCGTGTGTGTGTGTGTGTGTGTGTGTGTGTGTGTGTGTGTGTCGGGCTGACCATATTGTTTCCTAAAGATTTCAATGTTGCGATATTTACGATACTTTTCATATAAGCTTTTTTTTTTTTTGCAGTCTATTCAAGGTGTCTTTGCAATATCATTATTCTCTCTCTCTCTCTCTCTCTCTCTCTCTCTCTCTCTCTCTCTCTCTCTCTCTCTCTCTCTCTCTCTCTCTCTCTCTCTCTAAAGAAATGAAGAATCCTGATATACTCCAACCTGATTTGTTTATATATTAATTTTATTTCTCTACGAAAAACACACATTTGTTTTTCGCAGGAATAAAAAACACATACTGCACGAAGCACAAAAAAGGAAGAGGGGGGGAGGGGGAAGGGGGGAGAGAGAGGGGAAAGGGAGGAGAGAGAGAGAGAGAGAGAGAGAGAGGGGGAAGGGAGGGGAGGAGAGCGCATCACTGGCAGTGGTGGCGAGCCATATTTATTCTCATCACAGCAGACAGCACATTTTTCTCCCGGCAACAGGTGAAGAGTGAATTTAATATATAGAATTCACCTAAACCGAAAATAAATAAGTAAATAAATCATCCATACTGAAAAAAAAAAGAGGTTGTTAAAAGGTTGTTAAAAGTATCTCCTGTCTCGCGGTATATATTCCATAGATTTACCGTAATAGCATTAGGGAATCACACAGGTGTTCATATAACTGAGGACACGCCAGAATCTGTGGAAAAAAATAGTTATCAAAATTATATCTGTAATTTCGTTGAATCAGACAAATTAATTATTCTGATGAGCACGACCGCTACAAATTAATGTCATTAGTATTGTGTATATTGTGCTCTCTTGAACAATACAGTCACACAAGCAATGCAAGCCGAACTTAGGACGAGGCGGCTTTCACAGTATCGATTACTTGTATGTGACATTCAGCACGTCTCCTCTGTGCAAGTAAGAGAGTACAGTGGAGGGAATTCACACAGCATCAGTCCCTTTCAAGTGATGTTCAGTTCTCATCTGTGGAAGCAAGAGATTATCGTGGAGGCAACTTTCAAAATCTCAATTATTTGCATGTGACGTTCAGCACTTCTCATGTGTGCAAATAAGACGATATAGTGGGAGCAACTTTCACAGCATTAAGCTCTTTCATATGACGTTCACTTCTCCTCATCCCTGGAAGTAAGGATTGTGGAGGCAACTTTCAAATCATCAGTTATTTTCATGCGATGTTCAGTTCTCACCAGTGTAACCAAGAAAGCATCGTGGATCTCTCAAGGCCGCGTGCAGCTTGGTGTGGATCGAGTATCACAACCCAGCGCTTCCCGCCCCCACCACGCGTAGGTATCGTGGAGTTGTGAAGAGAGTGAGCAGCTTAACGTGGCTCGGGAGTCGTGAGCCAACTCTCGCCACCTGCACCGTTATGTGTGTAAGGCATCATCATTATTTCCAAGTTGTGAGGTTTTCTGTCTTAGTTACGTCATCTTGTTTATAACCTTGGTCCCTTTGTTTTTCTCTCATTATTTAATTTCTTCTTTTTGTCTTTAATATAGTTTCATCAGTGTGCCAAAGTCGTGTCAGTGAGCTGATATTATCGTGCTCAGTGGAGATTCAGACAGAAGTGGTGCCTCATTTTGTTCTTGCCAGGACTTTAAGAACATTTTTTGTTTAATTTTGTCTTGATTCAAAGTGATGTCGCATTTCTTGTTGGTTAAGGGCACAGTCACACACACACACACACACACGTTTACCTCAACTAGCAACCATCTGTATCATCTGAGCAACTAACAGAGCAGACAGGCCAGTGCATGGATTTTCACTACACACAGGGCCGGCGTTCCTCGTCCTGCCGTCACGAGTGAGTCACCATACCTCCCTTCACTTCAGACCTGCCCTGCGTCCCCTTGGTGGCACCAGCTCCAGAATTAGCAGCCTTCGACACCACCACTCACTCAGCGGCGGGTAATGAGTAAAGTTTTCTTCTACTTTCTGACATGCCAAAGCCGATAAGTCGGGAACTGAAGGGAAAGCGATGGTATTGCTATTATAATTTCCGAGGCTCAAGTTTCACGAAAAAAAATGTGGAGATTAATGGAGAAGTTGAACCATATTTTCCAATTTCTTCGAATTTCTTAATGTAGTTACACAGTATTTCTGAAAGCTATTACATTAAGAGCAATTAGATTAGACACTCAGCCACCGCCACGTTACTGCTGCTATGAGTAGAAAAGTTGGAATGAAAGACCGCTAGGACCATAATATGTATCAGAGGCACCTGATAAAGGTTCATTCATTCACTCTTCTGCTTCACGAAGTAGGACATTTACAACGCCAATGATCCCCGTGGAATACCTCCTCTCATTTCAACGCTATCTACGATTTTTTTTCTTTTTTTTTTTTTTTTTTTTGGAGAGAAAGGTTGTTTCGTCTGGCAGATTAATGCACTCGTATACTTCACTGGCGTAGACGCAGACCCAAGAAAACTTTCCCAATTAAACTTGATTCCCCACGTAAGCCTGAGAACTCAAGACTACACAGTATTTTTCACTGTAATACAATGTAAAATCTAAAACATTTAATAACGATGGAATTGCAAATCTCTTTCTACTAGTTCTATTGTGGAGAGCTATAAATACATCCATGGAAAATCCCATAAGTTGAAGACTAAGAGAGGATCGACCTTGGTTTCACATAATTTCAACTAATCATTTGCAGACAACACAACTCTGCCTGACTCTGCTATTCGTAACTGCGCAATCTGTTGGATAATGAGGGAGCTTACTGCGGGAAATCAAGTCTTTTTATTCGTTTTTATACTGGTGCTGGAAAATATCTCCCAAAATAAGTTTCTGTAAATTGTGATTTCAGTTACCTGGTTCAGTTTTCTCTCTCTCTCTCTCTCTCTCTCTCTCTCTCTCTCTCTCTCTCTCTCTCTCTCTCTCTCTCTCTCTCTCTCTCTCTCTCTCTCTGTAGCTCGCTGCTGTGCGAAATTGATTGAGTGATCTCCTGAGAATAAGAAATATGACGCCAAAACATCAAAGGTCACATCGTTACACAGCCGCCGCAGTGTGGGAGGAAAGACACCAACAGCTAACAAATTAAAGAGTAGGTACTGTCATTACTCTAAACGGTAGAAGTCACCAAAAAAAAAGATCAGTTTCTGAGTTTCACGGATTTAAAGGCAGATAAACTGATAACTTTAAAGCAAATAAAACTTCAAATTCTACAGGAAACTCGTGAAGGCAACCCCGGGCACGAAGTCCAAGGCGATGTGTTCCTGTGAAAGCACCTCTTTCCCAAACGCAGGTGGAGGAGAAAACTCCCCTCACCATTCCTGCACAGAAAAAGATCTTGCTCTCTCTCACACGTCCCCGAGCCGCGCCACCAGCAAGCGTCGCAGTCACGGGGCCAGGTAGTTATGCCGAATGAAATGAACTCCAAACGGCTTTTACTTAAACTGGTTCTCAGAGGAAAGGGAGACATGCGACTGGGTAACGAAGGGCAGCTGCTCGATCAATTCTCTTCAAGATACTTAAAAAAATATCTTTAAAATTCAAATGATCGTCCATGTAAATATATCAACACATATTTCAATTCACGACAAAGCTTCCCATTCACAAATGTTGTAACAGGTAAAAATGGAAGATGCAAATATCACCGCTCTTAAAATTGAGTCGCATGGATGGCGGCACTACGGCACCAGATAGCCAGCAAGGAGTGCCGCAGAGCCATCACCAGCGTCACGCCGAGTCGTCAAAACTGAAGTGCACGACCGGGAACTCCTGAACTCCTGTGGCGCTGCATATAGAAGTCAAATTTTTCACTGGCAGCTCACGGGAAGAAGAGGTCGTCGAGGAACGTTCTTGTGAGCCGCGTGACGAATCGATAAGACATGATGAAGGGAAGTGTCTGACGAGGCGACTGAGGGAAACTACGTGGAAGGCTTTGTGACCTGTTCTATAGATAAGCCAATGACTACAGTCGGTGAAAGGCAAAAGCAATCACTTCCAAGCAATCAGCAGAGAACGGGTAAAGAACGCGACAGGAAAATCATCTGTTAAATAAATAAATAAGGGTTTGTTTAAACTGCATATCCTGTGGAGATATATGACTGTATTACTAATGATGTCGCCAAGCAGAACACCACTGAGGAACACGAGGCGGCGGGGTCTGCAGTGCCCCGACAGTGTAGTCTCGCAGGAGGCGCTGCATGAACTATTACGCCTAAACGGAAGTGAATGTGAACACGTCGCGGGGATTCTATAATTCAATTTTGTGTCATAATTCTGTCACAAGAGACGTTCACTAGGTGCTGATGCTCGCGAAGGCTTGATAAATGGTCCCTTCCTCCTGTATCCAGAGAGGGTGTGTGTAGCAGCAACAGCGCTGAAGGCTGTAATCAATCACCTCTGTGTGTGTGTGTGTGTGTGTGTGTGTGTGTTTATGTGTGTGCACGGTCCAGAAATCGACACTATTATATTCAGCATCAACTTTTCTTGAACTGATACGGCTCGATATCGACGGCTGCCAGAACAATCCCATCCACGTACACAGGCAACAGTGAATTCTTCCTGCATACTGAGAATACCACACGTGTTTCTTTCCCTTGCAAAATACCCCTCCGGCAGTAATCAACATTATATTCAACACGACCTTCTCCTTAATTAACACGGCTCAATCTAGACAGTTGATGCAAACTATCCCAGAACTGATCATCCATGCATACAAACAGTTCAGAATCCTTCGTGCATACTGACACCACCACACACGATTCTTTCCTTTCCAAAAGCACTTTTCAGACACTATTTCGCTTTTTACAAGGAATAAGTGCGGCAGTCCCAGAATTACTACATTCAGGTGACATTCGAAGACGAAACATTAATAAAACGATTAATAACGTGTGAGTAATATCTTGGTTTATGGCACGGCTCTGTCACTCACTGGATAGGATTGGTCAGGTATGCAGGTGTCGATCGAAGGTTCTCTTGTCAGTTAAGTTCCTCTGTATTTCTAGATCTGCCTTGTATCCTGCGTGAACGTGCTAGAGAACTTGCGATACAGAAGCTGCATGTATTCAAGAAATGGTGGAATACTGGAGTCCCTGGGTTAGCTTAGTTTCGCTTTGTTTATTCCTTCAGTGGTGTCAGGCAGGTGGAAAGTCGCGAGCTACTCATCACGCACCGAACAAGGGACAAGACAGCCTAGGACACTCTCTCGTGATAGCACCAGCAGCTACCTCACCTCCTGCCACCACCGCACAAACAAGCTAACACGGGAAGGCACGGACACAAAGGTTCACAGACACTGATGTATGAGCTGACACTGGCACGCCTACACTCATAGGAATAGTGACAAAACGAAGTATTGAGAATTTATGGAAGTACACACAAATGGAGCGTTAGATTAATTTGACGGGATAACTTACAGAAAAAAGAGTAATATTAGGGGGTACATTTCCGTAAACCATGCCAAACAACCAGATTTAAGGAGAAAACTAGATTACGAACCTTAAATTCGAGATATCACTGACTCCAGGTATCTCAGAAAGCTGAAGAAGGAATTCAGAACACAAAAAAGAAAAAACTGATGAGTTATCAGTCCTGAAAAAAAAAAAGTGGATAAAAACGATGTCCAGTCAGGGTAGACATATATAACATCAGTGTTAGTATGTGAAGGACAGTGCAGGAGAAAACAGTGTGGGCGGAACGCACGTGTGGGAGTGTAGTGCAATGGTCCAGGATATATATGAACGTCTGCGGCTGACAGGGAAAAATATTAAGAGATATAACGTGTGAGCGTATTACAAGGGTAAGAAATATAAATCCCCAATAAACACTGCGCTACTTGGGTTCCCTAGAGGCAGTTCACGCAGTTTGTCAAGCGCAGTAGTCTTGTATCAAGTTTTGAAGCCGTGACTGGTCTGGTCGTTAAATAAACAAGGAGTGAGTCGTGCAGGAACCTGAATGAAGATCTGCTTAGCTTGGCATTCACTGTGTGTGTGTGTGTGTGTGTGTGTGTGTGTGTGTGTGTGTGTGTGTGTGTGTGTACATGCAACTTTAACGTGTTGTTTTAAAGAGTAATTCACGTCACCAGCCTTTAGTCTTGTTTACACAGAGAGAAAAAAAATAACGAACACTAACACACACACACACACACACACACACACACACACACACACACACACAATGAACAGTACAAACTTTGCTATTTTCTGTTTATTCTATTCTGAAACCATAGGAGAAGTTAGGAGTTCTATGTATTTCAGTATATTTTATTTATATGTTTTTTTTCCCGCAATTGTTCAAGGCATGCCTCTGTCCACATTCCCACCCACTCTCTCTCTCTCTCTCTCTCTCTCTCTCTCCCACGTTCCCGATAGCCGCTATTCATCTCAGGAAGGCAGGAGTTAAGTCGTTCATCCGTTTCACCGCCAAACTTTTGAAGTACGAGTAGTAGTCTGTCTTCTTCTGATTCCTCACGTTCTATAAGTTAAATCCCTCTGAAGTTAAGAGGATCGTAATAAAACGGGAGCCCAATGGACTTTATCTAAGACTTTTTCTTTCTTTTGTACTGAGTTCGTTACTCTAAGGACGCGTTCTACTTTTGGTACTCTCTCTCTCTCTCTCTCTCTCTCTCTCTCTCTCTCTCTCTCTCTCTCTCTCTCTCTCTCTCTCTCTCTCTCTCTCTCTCTCTCTCTCATGACAGGATAATGAGGGTTACTTCCGCCTCCTCCTCCTTTTCCATTCTATATCCTTCTCTCGTATATTACTCATTTCATTCTTTGTCTGAGGCCGAGACAGACCCCGCTTGGGTAATGGTATTCAGACTGACATTTAATTACGTAGCTGAGCGTGAGGTGATACAGGGAGGGAGAGGGACAGAGGAAGAGTGGGAAGTGAGGGAGAGAGAGAGAGGAGGAAAGCGCCTGGATGCAAGTCTACATCAGCATTCTTTTACTCTGGTAATGTGGGATATTCAGTAAAATCTTTATTGACTCTGGTAGATAGAGAGATCGATAGATAGAATTGATGGGTGGATATGCAGACTATTTGAAGAGATGAACGTACAGACAAACAAGTTTACAGAGATGGATAGATAGATACGTGTTTATGTGTAGATATATAGATAAGCCAATAGATAGATACGTGTTTATATGTAGATAGATAGATAAGCCAATAGATATACGGACGAACAAGTTCATAAACAGAAATTCACGCACCTACAGCCATTTGAATGCAATGCTAAAACACCTGAATATCTATTATATTACCGCATTCAGTTTTTGTGAATGCATAACAAGTTTGACGCATGCACTGGTGCGTTGACCTAAACAAAATATATATGAAAAATACTGCGTGGCTTTCAGTTGCAAGCTGAAGTTGATTGACATATATTTTTTTTAAACAAAGCTGAATAATATGACAATTTTATATTTTCTATGTATTTTTTCCAGGGGAGTTGCTTTGTTTTTGTTTGGAAAAATCAGGATGGAAGTGAGTATGCATAATTCATACAAATAAAAGAAAATGAAACGAAAATCATCTATTACTTTGCTGTATAAAAGCATATCCCCGAAGTGCTCGTTTCCCTTAAGCAAAATACTCCCAGTAGTCACCATCACACTGCAATTACACAAAGCGAACTACGCCTCATTGAAACTAGGAAGAATAAAATGACTTTCCTACATGTCACCATCATATTACAAGTGTTGTTTTCACAGGCAATTCCATTTACAAACACCCGGGAGCGTATGGCACATTATGAACACTCCATACACTCATTACTCTTCGTGTCGCCCGCCTCTGACCGCTGTGTGTGTGTGTGTGTGTGTGTGTGTGTGTGTGCCAGGAGCCAAGGTCACGAGGGAGAACTTTTAATATTGTGTTTATTGTCACTGGGGGAATACGATCGACACGTGTAAGCTGAGAAACAAACAACCCGCTTTCTTTTCCTAGGTGACAAATCAGTACTTGTTGAGTCAAAGGTACAAATAATAAGTCTTAATTAAATAGAGTACAGTACGAATAACATATACGTCATACTCAATAATTATAAGGTCAACACCATCTTGAATTAATTACTTAAAAGGGATTCGTCAGTTTTATTAATTACAAGGTGTACTGTCGACCAAGGAATTATATGATTGTGATGCGAGGTATTACATCTCAAACAAAAAGGAATATTTGCCAGTAACCCAATTACATATATGTAAATAGAATTATTACTGTCACGTGTAGGCCTGATGGTTTCCTACAGCTTCCCTTATTTTTCTTTTTTTCATTTTCTTATGTTCTTGTTATAAAGACAACACCTACACCAGCAAACTCTGAATGTAAAAACAAAACATATAATCAATACATATAAACTTTTTATATCAATATCTTCCTTCTACTTTTCATTATTTAAAATTCTGTAATCTTAAGATTTTTTTTTTTTTTTCGTATTGTTTTCAAGTTCGAACCTTTAAAAACAAACGTTGCAAACATCCTTGCATCACCACACCACCTCTGCTTCTCTCTCCAGTGCGCCGGACAAGATTCATTCCTGTCATTCTTCCTGCACCTGCTCTCCATCACTTCCCTTACTGCTCATCCACCCTCACCCATCACTCTCCACCCCGATGCTTTGAAATATCCGATGCAAATATAGGAACATAAGAAAATATGGGAAGCTGTAGGAAGCCATCAGACCTACACGTGGCAATCCCTGTATAAAGCATATGCACCTATTGCCATCTATCATCTCCATCCATAAATTTGTATATATTTTCTTAATGATGGCCCTAACAATCTTATTACGAGTCTGTTCCATTCACCTACCACTGTATTTCGAGTTTCTTCTTATTTGTAAACTTCCTCCAATCTTCTTACCCAGGTAGAAATTTTAGAATAGCGGTCTGATTTCTTTGGCTTGATTGTGCATGCAAAACTGTATCTCTCGATCACGTAAAGTTGGGCTCAGTAAGTGAAGCAGTGTGGAAAAAGTGGCCGAAGGATTCAGACTGAAAAATCCCTTCGACCTTGACCTAAGATACAGCTCGATACCCAATCTCTTTTCATAATGCCTTTCCGAGACCCGCAGCGGCCCCTGGAAAAATATATTTGTATGAAAAGGTTCCCTGAGCTTCCGATACTGAGATTTATCAAACCAAAACCAACCCCAAGGTGACTCGTTTGGGGAATTTTGTTTTGATGCTAATGAAACGGCAGAGCGCGGGAATGAAGGTGCAGTGTGCGAGAAAGCAAAGTGAAAAACACGCTCAGACATGTACCACTTCGACCGGAAAAGCCGAAATTATCATAGATGACTCCAGTTTATCTGAGAGCAATAATTTAAGGCAAAACTATGCAAATAAATCACCACAGTTTGTTAGGTAAGATTAGACTCAAAGGTATTCAATCAGACACCAATTACTTTACCACATCAACCGTCGCTGCAGCGGGAGGTTCTGAAAACAGGTTAGTTAGATAAGCAGCATGAAAGCTTATCCCGCATGCGATTTCACGCAAGGACATTAAGAGGAAAATATCATTAAGAGCAAAGAACAAGTAAATGCACCTCAGCGGAAATTCTGAATATATGGCAGTTATATATGCACCATGAAAAGTTATCCTGTATGTTCCCACTCAAGAACATTAAGATTAAGAATAGAAAACAAGATGTAAAGACACAAGAGAACGAGCACATCGAAATCATTGCTGCGGACGTGATGAAACTAACTTAATAATGCTCCAGTTAAAAGTAAACTAGTAAATCCCTACTGGAGCCGAAGATACTCTTAATCCCTCCATCACGGACAGCCCTGTGTGAAGGTGCGCCAGACAGCAGAGCCACTAAGCTTCACAGCAACCTTGGAACAAACATAGAAGGATTAGGAAGAGGAAAATAAACACCAAACTATTTTGTCTTGATAGTGAGACACCATCTTTCACAACCACTAATGAGATGTTGTATTATGAAAAGTAATCTCTCACTACCAATAGAGGAGGAAGCTTTTATCATAAGATATCGCTCGGGAAAGTCGAGTCACTAGGGCTTGGAAGGACATGGAAATGGAATGAATAGTGTTTAGCATCTCGTTGGGAATCATAAAGGATTAGGAAGCAAACCAAGTTGTAGACATCGATTACCACCAAAAGAAAAAAAAAGTAAATACAATACGGATACACTAAGCACCGAACAAACATTATCAAGACAGGCAGAGTATCAATCAGATCAAGACCCAAGTACCTCTTCGTAAATTTCTTGAAGGATTCACTCTCCAGCGTTAACACCATTCCTCCGCGTAATTGTACCAAGCATGACTTTTCTTCCTGCTCACCTTCAATCAGACTTTGAGACGCTCTTCCAGGGATCTCTTGTAATTACTCCGCAGTGTTCAGGAACGAAGGGAGCCACGTAATTATCGTCCCATAACTTATAATCAAGTATATGTAGAGCCTTTCCAGACTTCCCCGCAGTTCCCTCGCACGCTGTACCTAAAACCTTCCACGTGGACTAAGTTTTTTGACTCATTGCAATATAAAGTAGATAAGTGGCACGAGATCAGTCACGGAAGAGTAGCAATCCTATTCTCTTGTTTGTGTGTATGTATGTTAGCGGGGATTATTGCATTTAGCCCTCCCACTACTATTCGGCACATTTCTCCTTAATTACAAATCACATTGGGACATCTTTCCTCGTTCTATAGCCACTTCCAAGCTTTGTACTAGCTAGAAATTGCGAAATCTATTGTTTTTATAGCCTTGTTCCTTGTGGATGCTTATGTAGATTCTATATAATGATTTTAGTGTGAATTGCTACATATCGCTGTGAAAGGGTTAATATGACGGCAATTTTTCATAATGGTAAACAATTCAATATAAAAATAGTCAAAATTCCAACTAGTATTTCCAAGAAGACGGAAGCGGCAAGAACTACGTACGTAGAAGAAAGGCGAAATTAACTTGGTTGAACTACACAAGTAGAAGCAATTATAGGAGTTAATTAAGTGCAGCGGAACAGGAATGCCTGGGGGTCGCTAGTGTGGCGGTGCAACTTTGTGTTAGCTTCATTTTCTGCGAATTGTTGGTCACAGCGCGGCAAATTGGAGGACTCAGTGTACCGTTGCTTGTTATTACCGTGTTGTGGCGACGCGGGGTGCCTTGTGGCTATCATGATGGAGTGACACACACACACACACACACACACACACACACACACACACAGAGAGAGAGAGAGAGAGAGAGAGAGAGAGAGAGAGAGAGAGAGAGAGAGAGAGAGAGAGAGAGAGAGAGAGAGAGAGAGAGAGAGAGAGAGAGGATGGGTGGGGGGCTGCCCGGTATCGGAGGCAAATAATGGAATGTTTGAGGAGACTGTTGTATCAGTTGTTCTGTGCGTCTGTAAGGGTCGGGGATTAAATGGCAGATTAAGAATGGGAGCAAATATTCCGGCACGCAATGCAGTGCTGGGGAAACAATTAATGGTGTGAGGTAAGTTTGAGTGAGGATAAGAATAATACAAACAGGTATGCTTGCTTGTTTTAAGTATTACACAATTTTACTCTTATTTATTTTGAAGGTGGGGAAAGAATGATGAAAACGAATAGAAAGTCGATAAATATCAATGAGAAAAAAAAGTTTAAACATAAGACTATTAATATATTGCACAAAAAGATGCTTCTTCATTCAAATTTCAAATAAACACCTTTTACAGTTATGCTTTGCCTCAGTTTAAAGATAATTCTCAATTCTCAATGTACTTTTAACGGCTGTTCTCTGTATGGAGTGGCACCTTCAATGGGCCATCTTTTCACCACTTTAGCTACCCTTGGCCACAACCCTTCTTACACGAAGAAAGTTTTGAGCACTTCACTGAACACCACCCTTGCTCATTACTATTATTGCAACAGCGAGAAAATATTGATGCTTCCTACTACTACATCATTACCGGAAGTAACAAATAACAACCCAGAATTCAAATACGTTTGTTTTTACCTCGAATTTTACTTGATACCATCATTAAATCCCCACGAGGAACAGCGTCTTATTAGAAGCTGCAACAGACAACCTCAAGACGGAATTCAGAGAAACACAAATGACAGAAGTCGCAACAATTCGACGGAGCTGAACGAGGAAACATGACGGATAATACCCTTTTCTCTTTTTCTTTAATGACATTCAGCGTAGGCAGCGATGCGCGAGGTTTATACGGGGTGGTTTTCCTTTCAGTTGACCGGGCTATTGTACGAATTCAGCTTTAAGGTCCTAATGGTGTGACAGAGCACCTCGTCTCCCTCCGTCAAACGATTTCCGATAGGCAGTAACGCCCCTCGAAGGCTCACGTATCTGGGTATCTGGGAGGATCCATCGGCTGTTTGATTATGCAGGTCCCGTACTACACGCTTGCGCAGATACACACTCACATGCCGACAGAGACACACCAGCGCGCTAAGGCCTGTCCTCCTACCCGTAACAGTAACGATAGAGCATTAGCACTCCTCTAACATGGGAAGCAAGTAAAGTAAACAGCAAGGTTCTCAGAGATGCAGTGCCGATGAGGCGACGCTCGTTAGCGCCTGAAGTGTCACCATCGGGGAATGTGATGCGCCTGTGCAAGGGAGATGACTATGCTTAGCCACTCTGCTGCAGGTCATTTGAGGTGATGAATAGCGGTGGTTCAAGGCAATGGAGAGGAAAGCGAAGCAGTTTACTCAAAAAGGAAACAAGATTAATCCTTTTAATGATGCTACATAATACGAGACGAGTAGTAAAGGGTTAAAAATATGAAATAAAGTGACAAACAAACCTCTCGAGAAATACGAATAAGACAAAATAAGTTTCCATCTTTGAAATAGACTCTCTCTCTCTCTCTCTCTCTCTCTCTCTCTCTCTCTCTCTCTCTCTCTCTCTCTCTCTCTCTCTCTCTGGCCCATCCTCTCCCTTGGCGCCTTGCAAAATGAATAGCCAGGTGTAGATGCAAGACAAGGTTAAATAAATATCTTCATTAACTCAGAAGCAATAGTAGTAGTGGTGATGGTGCTGGTAGTAGTGGTGATGCTGGTGGTGGTGGTAGGTAGCAGTAGTAATAGTAGTAGTAATAGTTGTTGTTGTTGTTGTTGTTGTTGTTGTTGTTGTTGTTGTTGTTGTTGCTGTTGTTGTTGTTACTGCTGTTGTCGTCGTCACAATAAGAGAGATGGTGAAAGGGAGCCAGCCATTGAGATGAAAATGTATCCCTGACAATTTTCGCTTCAATGATTTCTTTCGGAGCCTCAAAAAACTGTCCAGGCGAAACCGGTCAAGGAAAGACTTTCATCTCTGGTAATGTTTTTCTTTCAGCGATTCCATCTAAGGCTATACCTAATAACAACAATAAAAAAAAATGGCGGCAGAGAAACGACAATAACAACAACAGTAGGAAAACAACAACAACAACAACAACAACAACAACAACAACACTATGAAGAAAATACAGAATAGATAGAAAAAAAATACGATAACTACAAAAATATCGAAGAGAGAGAGAGAGAGAGAGAGAGAGAGAGAGAGAGAGAGAGAGAGAGAGAGAGAGAGAGAGAGAGAGAGAGGGAGAGGGAGAGACTGGAAGGAAAGGGTCGAATAGAATTAATTACTAACAGGAGAATGAAAAAGGGGAAAAAGTAAAATCAAAGTAATGTTTTTGAGGTGTAGAGAATGAATGAGAGTAGGAAAAGGAGGAGGAGGAGGAGGAGGAGGAGGAGGAGGAGGAGGAGGAGGAGGAGGAGGAGGAGGAGGAGGAACATGGTAGAGGCTGCTAGTGTTAGTGAGAAGAAGAGGAAAAGAAGGAGGAGGAGAGTGCTGGGATTGACTGAACCACGCTGGGTAATGTAAGGAAGGGCCAGTTAAGTGCTGGTAGTAGGAGCGGGAGGCTGAGTCCACTGGTCTGATCTCCGCACAAATCTACTGCTACCGTTATTACTGGGAAGGTTGTGTGTTTTCAAGCTGGGGGTTACTGTGTTGGAGTGTGAAGGATACCGCCTCCTTGCATCGGCCGAGGCGTTTCCAATGTTAATATTACGATTATTTGCGCTGTAACGTATAAGTGGGTTGGGTTTGTTGTGATGACTGTCAGAGAGGAAGGAGAGAATGGTAATCGTTTAGGTTTGGATATGTGTGGCTGTCTGTCTCTTGCAGGGTGGAGGAGTATATGGGTGATGTAAATGTTTCAGTGTGTGCTCTCTCTCTCTCTCTCTCTCTCTCTCTCTCTCTCTCTCTCTCTCTCTCTCTCTCTCTCTCTCTCTCTCTCTCTCTCTCTCTCTCTCTGTCTCTCTCAAAAATACAATACTTTATCCCTGGTTTTCTTTTTTCTCTTTCCTTGTTCGTGATTAATTCTATTCGATCCTTCGCTCTCTCTCTCTCTCTCTCTCTCTCTCTCTCTCTCTCTCTCTCTCTCTCTCTCTCTCTCTCTCTCTCTCTCTCTCTCTCTCTCTCTCTCTCCCCCTGTCTGTTGATAAGAGGAGAATATGCAGCACAGATTTCGGATACAATGATTGCATACTGATAATGTCATTCACTACTTGTCAACTGAATGTAAAACTCAAAACGTTATCCAAGCGAGACATTTGCACAAACCTGAATTGCACTTTTTCTTTTGAAATGAAAAAAAAAAAGAACAATATAAAAAAGAAAAAAAAGAACATAAAGGGAGCATCTTCCTCTGCCTCTTATCTTCCTCTGCGTCGTCTAGAGCAGCTAAGAGAATGAACAGCATGGCAGACAATTGCTCAGTCATAATAGCTTCCTTCCTCCATGGCGCAAAATACATAGTAGTGATCGCATTACGTCAATCTGCACTTTCATCAAATATTAATGGGAAAAATACAAACGTAAAATCGTGAGGAATCCAAAGGAAGCTGCGAGAAGCCGTCACGTGTGCGCGCGGCAGTCCCTGTGTAAAATATAACAACCTGTTTTCACATCATCATTCATAAATTTGTCTAATCTTCTTTGAAACCTCAATGATTCGGATCTAGAAATCTGATGACTGAGACTATCTCATCTGTAATGAATGTTGTCTTGTACTAAAAACTTAATAATGATGCACTTTTTGTTAAATCAAGATTACTCCTTCACTTGTTATTGGAGCAAAGCTTCATAAAGGGAAATAAAACATTTGCCTATACATTTTCTAGCCATCCATTCATTTCCAGTAACGGGAAGTACAAAATGTAAGTCTCATTTCACGTTAAGACTCCAGTGATCTTCTTATGACCAGGACTGATTCACTGCTAGGTAGCACTGGTTGATATTTGAAACGAGAAACATTAAGACGCCTCCAAAACTAAACAATCTGATACTTTTGGCTCTCCTGTTTCTTGGAGACGGCATACTAAGCTTTTTTTTTTAATATATGTTTACCCTCTTGGCCAGCATCATAGACACGTAGAAAAAAAATATATATAGCAAATCATCAAATTATAGCACACATCAAATAACAAATTCGGTGATAGAAATAATTCCTGCAATATTTGCTAGAATTTCGAGACAAAATATATAACTAACGTATCAAATTGCTTCCATATTCAAGGACGGTTGTCGATTAATAACCATCATATGAGATATAAACTGTTGAGAGAGAGAGAGAGAGAGAGAGAGAGAGAGAGAGAGAGAGAGAGAGAGAGAGAGAGAGAGAGAGAGAGAGAGAGAGAGAGAGAGAGAGAGAGAGAGAGAGTCACGTTTCGTTAAATTAAATCAGAATACCTACACAAACACATTTGCGATAAAGCTGCATACAAACAGAAACATTTTTTAAAGAGACTCTGGCATTTCTTACCTTTACATCCAGGTTAACATATAATAATTTGCTTAAAGTTTATATTCCCACCAAATACTCAAGAAAAAAGGAAGGAATGGTAACAAAGCAAATAACACACGAGGAAGAGCATGAAGTAGAGAAAGATGGAAGAGGGTATTGAGTTAAAACTGAAGACGAAAGTACTAGTAGTCATGTAATTAGTCGTATCTTAACTATCAAGTACTTACGATGCCTCAAAGCTGCTCCCGACTCATATACACGTGCAGAACTCTGTGGATAAAAATATATCAGTGAAATACACCTGCATGAGTAGCCTAAATATACAAATACTACATGATCATTAGCTCACGTCACTTTCATAATTAGATACAGTATGAGTCGTTAATTGTGATACGTAACTGCAGCGACTCATAACATTGCTTATAAATCACAGTGGCATTACCTGTGAATTGCGTCATAATATTTCTATCAAGGGACAGTTATTCCTCCCATATCAACTAGTTTATGTGAAAGTCAGCCAATACTTCTAAACTTATTACCCTGTCAGATCATTGCCGTGCCATTCACACACACGTATATGTAAGATAGAACATGAGGCTTTCATTATCAGTATCAACAGCATCAGATCTATTTGCCCATCATGCTTTTAAAAACTAACAAACACTGGCAATAGTACACGTAGTAGAAGTAACAGTAGCAGTAGTAGTAGTAGTAGTAGTAGTAGTAGTAGTAGTAGTAGTAGTAGTAGTAGTAGTAGTAGTAGTAGTGGAGGTGATGGTGGTGGTAGCAGCAGCAAAAACAGCAAGACACCCTTCCTTGCTGAGACGTGAAAGCATAACCCTGTTCTCTCCCAGCATGTGGCAACAAGGCGGTGACGCAACACAGGCAGTCAGCCGAGTGTCGCCCGTGTGATCGAGGAAGCAAAGCACTCACCACATATGAAGTTTCCACAGGATTCATCATCTCCTCCTACACTTAGCGGTTCAGAGGTTCAAGGGGAAGGGAAAGACGAGCATGAGAATACCAGGGTTCAAAAATATCACAAAAAATCTTTAGAGAAATGTAACACGGCTTCCTGTCTGCCTTTCTTCGCCCACCACAGATGTTCCTCAAGGCATCTGAACCACATGTCATTGCTGTCCCATCCTGGAGGAGGCCGAGGCATTTCACCAGACGTCTTTCTCAAACATGATTGGATTGCCTTCTCGGTATTTCGACCTCCCTGTCAAGAAGCACCCACGTTCATTCCTTCGTGCGTCCTCCACACACGCTTCAAACGCTGCCTCCTTTCGCTAGCCTTTGACACTTTCCTCAATTTTCTTCCATCATCCTTGTCCTCCTCTCCTTCTTCATTCATGTCTATCTAAAACTATACACTATCTATCAACTGTGATCTAAACAATTATCTACTTTTCTTTTTCTTTTGTTTTCTCTTGCTTGGCTTGTGTGTTTGATAGAACATTGAAGGCAAACTTCAGTGTTCCATCAGACACACAGGCCAAGCAAGGGGAAACACACGCAGATTATTACGATCGATCACTTTCCCCCAAACACTACTTTCGTGGGCGTCCCTTCCTTCCTCTCCCATGACGATGTATTAGTGCTTGTAACTTTAGGGGAACTGATTTTCCGAGCCGCTCCTGACACTCGAGGCCTTATGCAAACTCAACGGCTAGATCCAGTGTGGAGAGGACCAGTATAGACCTGATATTTCCTTGATACTTATACTACCTTATCAGATATCAATGTTGTGAGTGGCGGTAATGTCTTAAACGTTACGAGTTGAGGCTAAAGTGTAAATTTCATCAACGCCAGACAGGAATGGATAAAGTACAATGTCAAAGGAAATACATATCACACACACACACACACACACACACACACACACACACACACACACACACACACACACACACACACACACAAGCCATGAAGGACGAAATGCATATGCTTTCCAATGAAATAACAACCCTGTTTTGCCTACACACACAGGCTTCACCCACACACCTTCTGCATCACCTGGCCGCAGCTCGCTGAGTTCCACGCTATCCAATCCGCAGCACGCACCACCTCACCACACCTGTTCAACTTTACCTTTTATTACAGGGCCGATCAACTCTTCCAAACTAACATCACTTAACCTTCACCTTCACCTCCTCCTCCTCCTCTGCACTCCTCCACTACACTGGATTCCCGCTAAACAATTCCCATAAGCGTCGCTCAGTGCCTTACTCTTACCAGTTTGTCCTCCTACTTCTGCCACTCGCAACAGGCTGTACAAGAGGCAGCACTTGCCTCACTCCCGCTAGCAAAGGAGTCAAACCCGAGGCTGCTTTGATCCTTAAATAGTTCCCGCGGACCTCACCAACTTGAAGACTAATTTGCTCCAGTGTGTGTGTGTGTGTGTGTGTGTGTGTGTGATTCACCTATGGTCGTCTGCTGGTCACCCAGCCAGCCGTTCCCCTACGGAAAGAGCTCAGAGCTCATAATGACCGATCTTTGGGTAGGACTGAGACCACTGACACAGCACACACCGGGACAGCGAGGTCACAACCCCTCGTGTTACATCCCGTACCTACTTGCTGCTAGGTGAACAGGGGCTACACATTAAGAGGCTCACCCATTCGCCCATTTGTGTGTGTGTGTGTGTGTGTGTGTGTGTGTGTGTGTGTGTGTGTGTGTGTGTGTGTGTGTGTGTGTGTGTGTGTGTGTGTGTATAGTATGCTTTGTACACGGTCCTAATGCATGCTTACGTGTACACAAAACGGTGCTTGGTGGACGCAGCAACAGCAACAGCAACAGCAGCAGCAGCAGCAGCAGCAGCAGAAACACTCAAGCCACTGAACACATGTAGCGCGTTCCCAACCAAACTGTTTTTTCTTACTTTTTTTTTTTTATATTAGTTAATTCCTGCATTGTTAATTTGTTCACCCATCCTAGAGAAATTTTCCTTTAGAATGAACCTTAGACCGAATTAACTCTAACATTTATTTAACCAAGGCATTCACTGTAAAGGTACGTCATGTTACTTAATAATGCTACCAGTTATTATATATGTACACACCTGACAGTAACAATAATATACTTTTAATCTTGAAACATTCACCAAAAAAATTGTCTCAAGAAATATAACATTAATCTACTGGAACTATTTTTCTACCGAGTTACAATGACACTTTCAGATATCCGTACAAGAGGAAGGAGGAGGCAAAACAAATTTCCAATCGTTTACAATGTGGATATTTTCGTTCCTGTCATAGCGGCACAAGAATAGCCCTCACAGCACCCAGGCGGGGACGAGGGAGGAGCATCTCGCGGCATAAAGTTGCAATGACGATGAGGGCACAGTTTTCCTCCAGCATAACGAGGGAGGTGCTGGCGGAGAGTGGGAAGGCGCCACCCTCATTGTCCATACGACCCTCGTGTTGCCAGTGCATTACGTGGGGGAGTCTAAAACATGATTTCGGTGGTAATACGTGACGGGAGTGATTATCCTCGCGTTCTCAAATGTTGTCAAATGTTTCAGCGTGTCATCTCGACTCATGACAAGCTGTAGGGAAAGTTACTGGGGTGTTTTCAGTGTATTTACGAGAAGAGCCGTAAAAATCATGTTCTCGGTGGCAGCACGTGATGAGAATGATTGTGCTTGTGTTTTCCTATGTCGTTAAATGTTTCAGCGTCTCATCTCGACTTATGACACTGTAGTGGAAATTATACGGATTTTTGGGGGAATTCACTACATCGGCCTAGGAAACGCTTGTTGAGGGAAGGAGATATACTGAACAAGAGAGGGGGGGATGGAAAGACGGGACTACGGGGCTACTATGAAGATACACAGATGAATGTTTTACAAGGATTTAGCGTCATCAAGGGAGAAACACTTATGACAACCTTTTGACCTTTTGAAAAATATTCCTGATGAGACAACAAAACCTTTAACTTCTTCCTTTTCCTCCTCCTCCTCCTCCTCTTCGTCATCGCCATCCTCCTCCTCCTCCTCCTCCTTCTCTTTCTCCCCTTCCTCCAGCTTCAAATTTGTCCTACTTTTTCCTCCTCCTTCCTTATCCTCATATCTCCTTCTTATCCTTACTATCTCTTTCTTCCTCTCCCCTTAAGAACACGAGCTTTGAGAACGATAAAGAGAGCCTGCACATTCCTCAGCAGTGTTGCGCGAAGGCACCAAATTCTCAGACTCCGTTGCAGGTAGAGGAGTAATTAAACCAAACAAGTTAGGAAGTAATTGCGGCTGCTCCTCGTCAGGTTGTACATCATGTCACAGAGTTTAGCCGCCTCGACCAGCCTGGAGTAAGCAGGTCCAGCAGTGTGATGGCTGGTGGTGCGATGCTGTGCTTGGCCTGATTTATGTGCCTCGCTAATGTGGTGGGCATGAATGTAAGTGGCGTGTGTGTGTGAGGTTAGCAGAAACCAAACTTGAGGTGGCTTGGTAATATTTCGTGCAAGAGCAAGGTTGGTTAATGGTGGAGAATAGATAGGAAAAGAAAAAGAAAAAAAGCTTGCAAGTTTGCCGCTTCCAAAATAGTTACAAATGAAAGAAAAAGATAGAAATAGTAAGAAGAGATGAGAAACTTATTAAACGGCCTATAAACAGCCAGTTAACGGGAGGAGGGGAGAGAGGGACAGAAAATGAAATAGAGAGACAGATAATCAGCAAATAAGACGCGATAAGAAAAACATAGAATAAACAGCCTAGAAAGCCCAGTTGAGGGAAGCAGATCTAGTGAGTACCAGAGAGCAAACAGGATGGAAAGATAGAACCCAGCAAAAGATAAGAAACCTATTAAAAGACCCCAGAAAACGCCACTTGAGGAGAAAGGACCTAGCAGGCGATAGACAATGAGATAGAAAGATAAGTCACCAAACAAGACGAGATAAAAAAAAAAAAATTAAGTCAGCCTAGGAAACGCCTGTTGAGGGAAAAATATATACCGAACAAGAGAGAACGAGATAAAAAGACGGAAATACGGCGAAGATACACTGATGAAATGGTGAGAAACAGCTGAAGAAGACTAATATGAGAGGCCAAAATGACACCAAGACGAGAAAGGAGAAGGGTATCACTATGGTGTCTCCAAGGCAGTGGACATGAAGTGAGATGCTGGTGTTGATGTCTATGCCTCAGTGTACACCCGGTAACTCCCTAAAGGATGATGGCGCGAGGACGGGAAATGAAAATTAGATAAATGTTGATTTTTTTTTTTTTCGTGTTTTCATCAATGCTCTTAATGTCGGGTCAGTAAATTCTGCTAAAATCCCAGTCGTCTCTCTCTCTCTCTCTCTCTCTCTCTCTCTCTCTCTCTCTCTCTCTCTCTCTCTCTCTCTCTCTCTCTCTCTCTCTCTCTCTCTCTTCTTCTTCTTCTTCTTCTTCTTCTTCTTCTTCTTCTTCTTCTTCTTCTTCTTCTTCTTAAGAGACTTGCCGTCACATTTTTATTCTTTTTTATCGAAAACATAATTATTTCACTTGTAATATCGCAGAAAATGTATTAACACAGAATTTTCTTTACTGTATTTTTAAAGCTACGTATATCAAAAAAAAAAAAAAAACAGAAAATTACTAGGAAAAGAAGCGTCTTTCACATGAGTGCGCCAGATATTGGATAGAGCATAATAAATCTATAGACTACAGAAAAACTCCTCTGAACTTACAGGAAAAATGTTTTGAAGGGAAGACCTTGTTGCTCTGTGTGTGTGTGCGTGTGTGTGTGTGTGTGTGTGTGTGTGTGTGTGTGTGTGTGTGTGTGTGTGTGGGTGTGTGGGTGAGTGAGTGTGTTTACGTCCTTCCTCTAAAAATTGACCGCTTATAACATAGCAGGAGTAAAAGAACGTCCATTGTTAATATACATTAGTAAAGTACAAATTTAATAACATAGGAGGCAGTTCTCCATTTACTAGTTAAGCTTGACTTGTTTGTCGCAGTACCTTAAATCAACGTAATTAGGTCTCGTCTCCCGCCAGACTAATAAGATCCCCGTACGGCGTCGTGTTTGGCTTCACAGCACCACCTTCCCTTA